>NC_049996.1:6823042-6832538 GCF_000003815.2 Branchiostoma floridae
ACAATATAATATCCATTTCGTGCAAAATTTGATATGCACAATTGCTGTGGTCATAATTGACGGATAGGGTTGGGTATCGAAAGATGAAATCCTTCACATATAGAGCAGCATCAGATTGGAACAAACTATCACATGAGCTGCAAACTGCGAACACATCCAGGATTTTCAGACGGCAGCTGGTGAAACATATGCGAGACCTAGCTAAAGACACATGAGGGGCTTGATGATTTTTGGATAAGGCACATGCGTTTTGTTTAATGATTTTTATTGACATGTTGTATGTGAGTATGTTGCAAACTCTATGTGTCCAAGTATTATGTGTATTACTCCTGGAAGATTAGTTGTTGCATTGATATGTTAACAACTAAAGGAGTCAATGAACAATAAACAATAAACAAAATAAAGCTAAGTATGTTTCACTTTATCTACTCAATTATTGATATAATATGAAAGCATGATGTAAAATGAAGTAGCAATTTTGTTACCATCATCGCTGGCAGCAAACTGTATCCTGCAGCTAAATCGAAATGATCCCTGACTTTGTTTTATAGGTTATTTGAAAATCACCAGATTGTGGTGGGCTCAAAAAACCGTTAGTGTGCGGCAATCGCATCTTCTTTCTATTGCTGTGACGACCCTGTTTCAACGTCAATAGAAATGTTCAATAACTCTTGATTTAAACAAGTTCAATGCACGGTAGATGACTTCCAGTATGTTCAACGAAATTATTCAATGCAAGACCATTTTACCCGGTGACTATCAGTCAATGAACTCAGTTGATGGATGGTGAAAGTGGCGAAGAGTGGTTTTGGAGACTTCAAGGCGAACTAACTAGTGCCTTATGAATATTGTACATATACCTCGGTCATTCACACTAAGTCGTGCAACACGCAACAGCCATGCCAAGAAAAAAAAACAGTCTCAAGAACACACTCAACTGACAGGATATTCATACACGCAGCAGTCAGTACTTGGGACATGCTCCGGACAGTGTCCAGTGAAAACTAGTCCAGAGGAACATGAAATTCACACAAAGTTGTAAAACACGCTCTACGCAAGCTGTGACAAGAAAACAAGTGCTTTTAAAAAAAGCTGGCGTTTCGTCTACGTTTATGAGTGTGAACTGTCTCTTTCTTGAAGTAAAATCTGTTAGAAAAAGTCACTCAAGAGCTGTTGCGTCTATAAGAAAAATTGTTATTTTGGAAAGGAGTACTGTTTAATAGCTGGTCTTGGCTTACAACTTTATTTTTTTTATTTTAAATTGTACAATAAGTTCATTATAAAATCTATTAATATACTAGTACTCAGGTACTTATGTACACTTGAAAAAGCACCATCAGCACTGTGACAAGATTCTATCTAAATTGACTACCAAATGTCAAACAAATATCCAAACCAATTAACAGCTACCTCATCTCTATTATACTGGTTTCCGCATTTACAACATTTCTTCCTTGCTTTCCTGGATAATTTTGCTAATATTCATGAAAATTTCCATACTTTTGTGTCGAGCGGTGTGACTTTCCACGTCCGTGTTGTCTGAAAACTTCTGAATGAAGTCGATACTGAACAATGGAGCATTTGCTACTGTAAGAAAGGATCGCTGTTTTTGATGGAGTTTCATGCAAACAACATCAAGAGCCTCTGTTTACATCATGAATAGTAGTTTAGTGGCGAGTGTTTTGCGAGAATCATCTTACCGCGCATAGGAGCCGCTGCACGGTATTTTCCATTACCATGAACAGAAAAATTGGAATGCCGGGTTTGGAATCTATGTTCATAAGACAAAGGCCTTGCATATATGAAATGAATACTAAACTAATAAAAAAATGATATATAAAGATATAATATCAGTAAATAAATAGAATATTTATATATTATCTTCAATATTTAAAAAGAAAAAAATCCACTCCTGGGCTCGAACCAGGGACTTTCGGATCCGAGGAACTGTGACTTTACCGTTTGAGCTAAGTTGTTACGTGTGTTACATGTGACTGTACATCATGCTTTAACCTCACTACATAGTATTATTTATGTCGATTTTCGGTCGCTTTCTTGATAAAATCATTTTTTCTTAAATAATAAAAAAATGAGATATAGAAATATGATATCAATAAACAAATAGAATATTTGTATATTATCTTCAATATTTAAAAAGAAAAAAATCCACTCTCGGTGTTGCGAACCAGGTACTTTCGGAACTGAAGACCTGTGACTTTACCGTTTGAGCTAAGTTGTTACGTGTGTTACAAGTGAGTGTACATAATGCTTTAACCTCACTACATAGTATTATTTATGTCGATTTTCGGTCGCTTTCTTGATAAAATCACTTTTTTTCTTGTGCAATCTTGTGGAATAGATATAATATGGCCATTTTCCAGGATATTGAAGTCCGAAACCACAATGCAATGGTATTTCCGAACAGTCCTACCTCACAGCGTTCGTTCCTAAATGGTGGATGTGAATGGAGTCTGTCGCCTTCTATAGTGGTCACCAAACGCAAATAACCAATTGAAATAGCGCCAAATGAAATAGATAAGCTTACAATCCCTTAATATCATTGAATAAAAATAATAGCCTAAGATTAGATTACATTATGAAATATATTAGAAATCTACCTATGAAAGTCTAATGTGTCTTCAGCTTTTTCCATCAGAAAATTCACATTTCCGTAGCGGCTACATGCGGTTGCCTATGTCACGTACAAATCAGGCTGACGCAACAAACGTGAAGGTCTTGCCATATAAGGCAATGGTAGAACAACAAATGTGGAGGGTCTTCATCCTATGCTACACAGTGTTGAACCATTCAGGCATTCATGCATGCACCGATCCATCGAAGCATCATTGAAGCACTGAAGGTAAAACCAAATACATTGCGTTTCGTCGCCAGAGGGCGACGAAACGCAAAAAAACAGTATCAAGAACACACTCAACTGACAGGACACTCATACACGCAACAGTCAGTACCGGGAACATGCTCCGGACAGTGTCCAGTGCCAACCAGACCGGAAGAATATGCGACCTCAGCAATTCATACAAAGACGTACAACACGCACCAGTCTAGCAATACCAGTAAAAAAAAGTCTCAAGAACACACTCAATTGACAGGACATTCATACACGCAACAGTCAGTACCGGGAACAGGCTCCCGCACAGTATCCAGTGCCAACCAGACCGGAAGAACATGCTTACCTCAGCAACTCACACGAAGACAACACGAACGACACAAGCTATGCTATAGCTAAGACGTGCTCTCAAAGTACCAGTCTTAAATACACACTCATAGATAGGACATTCATATACGCAGCAGTCAGTTGTTAAATGGAACATGTTCCTTGACAGATCCAGTATGAAACACATCTGAAAAAAATGCTGCCTCAAAAGTTCACACGAAGATATACAACACGAATCAGCCATGTATGCCAAAGCACGCCCTCCCAATCCATCTGGAATCTACGTACATCCTTTCACTACTAATCACTGGAATTACGTGTATTTAGACACCTGTAATAAAAGTTAAGTCAGCCCGCAATGATGCTAAATTATCGCCTAGTCCACACGCCTGAGTGTAGCAGATAGCGATGTGCGCTGTACCGGATAGCTGTATACCGTGATCTCTCTTCTTTTGCTTCAAACGTGAATACTATGCCTAGAGCACATCATTCAAAGTTTATATCCATCCATCGCGCATTGGATGCTGTAGATGTATCTCACTGCACTTGGGGCACCGCTGCGGCACGGCGGGGTTCGTTCACTTGGGCACTGTTGTAAAAGCCTCATTTTTTAAAAATAATTTTGATATTGCGTAATACGTAAAAGTATGACTGAAGACAACAAAATACGTAAAACGTAAGAAAATTCGTTCGTTGTCTGTGAAAGTCGTTGAGTAATCTTTGAAACTCCACAGTGCCACACCGGTGCCCCAAGTGCAGTGAGATACCACATTTTGCTTCAAACGTAAATACAGTTTGGCACTATGCCTAGAGCACAGCATTCAAATTTTATATCCATTCATCGTACAGCGAATGTTGTTTGGAGGACGAATCCAATTACATATCCTAGCAACTTCATTGCGCAAGTCGGGGGCGTGGTTTTTCCGAACCACGGGACTGTTTGATAGTCAAGACTTTGATATCTGCAATGTATGTCTGGAATACACTTAAGTTGCAGACGAGTGTTCGTTCTTACAGAGGTAAGGTTGTTTCTTTTGTGTGAGCAATTCATTTTATTCCAACTGATTATTATAAGGTGTTTTCAAAATTGCTTGGCGTTTCGTTTGGGACTCTACGGCAGGTTTGAAGGGGCGGGTTTCTTAGCCGTTCGTAGAGTCTTGTTGGAAAAGGAATGGGCGATGTCTTGGATAACAAAAGGTAGTTTTAAGTGTCGTAGTTTTTCTGAAGATGTCATTTTCTCTGCATATGTGGATATTCCTATGTGTAGAGTACCATCCATAGTTTTAAAGTGGAAGCGTTTTGTAGCTTTACGTGACTCCTTTTAGAACGAGCCTAACTGTTCTTATTTAAATTTTATCACAAGAAAACTGTTTTGCTGTTTTCATTTTGGCATGTGTGCATATTTCAAAGTTTCCCTTATCTTTGACTGTAGAAGACCAACCAGTCTGAAGCAATGGTTTTAAACTGTGTTTTGTGTCTTAACGTGGCTCATTTTTGAGCTAGTAGGTGAATATTTCTTAGACATTTCAAAAGTATCGTACCTATATGCTTTTTGCTGAATATGTATTGTTGGCGCATTTGTAGAGTTGTTCATATGTCTGTTTGTAAAATATGGCCCAGTTTGAAGCCATGGTTTAATTCAAATTGTTTCGTGGATTTAAGTGGCTCATTTCAAAATTAGCCGGTGACCATTCTTAGACATTACCAGGGAATTGAAAGTACCATATTGGACTTATTTTGCTGAACATTAATGTTTCTTTTGGCGTATTTATGACACTGATACCTCTATCTCTAGAAGACTTTCTGGCCTAGTTTGAAGCCATGGCAAACGACACACTGGCGACAGAAGACGATCTCTCGGATTTCCTTCCCTCGTCAAACCAGACGGCTAATTTTTCAAACCAGTCAGAAGAGAAACTAGGGGGTACTATCTACTCTTTATGGCAGGTATGTGATTTCAACTTCTTTACTAGTAGAGTCAGCATGTAGAGTTTTAATTAAGCGGGTATCTCACTGCACTTGGGGCACCAGTGCGACACTGCGGGGTTCGAAGGATACTCAGCGAATTTCAGAGAACGAATTTTCAAATATTTTGTGTATTTTGTTGTCTTCTAAGCCATGTTTTTCGTATTATCTAAGCAATACTCTACACACTCATAAAAAAATCGGCGAAAATAACACAACAGTACCGCAGTGAACGAATTCGAACCCCGCAGTGTTGCACCAGTGCTCCAAGTGCAGTGAGATACCGCCTTTGCTACATGGAGAACTCCTATTGTGATCACAATGTTTTAGAATGTTTTTATATCAATATTGATGATAGCCTTTTTTGTGCATTCATGCTCTTTCGGGCTATGTACATGCAAACATATACAAATATCGTAATAACGTAGCATGGTGATATTGAGAGGACTTCTAATGCTAATATTAAACATAGGTTCTAAAACTACTTTACGTTCTTCTTCTTCTCGTTACTTATAATTAGCTTAAGATGTGATTGTTTAAAATAGTATGGTCGAAACGCATAAGAAATGTACTAGACAAGTTGAAGTAAGGACACTTGCACACACGGCGCTCGAGAGCTGCCGAAAACATAACCCCCATGGCGACGATAAAACATAGTGCACCAATACCCTACCCCCCTAAATTATGGGTTATGCAACTGTTGTATCTACACTACTTTATGAACATGTGCATCCGTAGATGTTAAATGTTTTTGATGCTATCAAATATATCAATTTTACCTACTATAAAAACGTTTTCTAGATAACCAGCTTCACGAATGTCTCCCATACAGTAAATGTTATGCAAGATCGTAATATTTTACAGAGCTATTTGATACCGCAATTTAGGGATAGAAAGAAACAGTGAGAAATGTTCCAATCATTTTATTGCCCTTGCCTGTTTCAAACAATCACGTCTCAAGTAGCCAAGGGGGGCATTTTTTGCCACCCTACGGTGTACCAACGTTACATCATACCATTTTATAACAGATTGTGCGTAATGGCTTTTCGTTAAATCGTCACAAGGGATTCCTACGCCACTGCTTTTAGCGCTCATATCACTTATAAATTGCCTGTTGCCAAATAGACTAGTAGAGCTGTCATAACTCGATACTCAAAAGGTATATCTTTAATAGAATCCAGTCGACTTTAGAATCCTGCGTGTTTTCATGGTAAGATATGCTGACAGTTCTAAGTGGTACTTACGTCAAATCGCATCAGGAATCACACATGATAAATTTGGCTTTTTGTTTTACAGCCAATTTGTTATCGTGTTGGCCCTAACGTATTTCAGTGAGATAGAAAATATCTGATTTCATGTCACAAAGCATTTAGCGCTAGCATCCTGGATGAATCATAGTTTTGAAGTTATTCAAGAGTTATCTAGAAGTTTTATTACCTTCACGTTAAAGGTTATGTTTTGGTTATGTGTGTGTGTTTGTGTATCTGTGTGATTGCGCGTCTGTATGCGTGTGTTTGTGTGTGTGTTCTTGTGTGTTCATGTGTGTGTGTTCGTGTGTGTGTGTGTGTGTGTGTGTGTGTGTGTGTGTGTGTGTGTGTGCATGTATGTGTGTACACACAATAAATACAAAATGCCATGGATAGCTTGTTTTGATCTTTGTAGGTTGGTAGGTCTTGGTGAGATTTTTGGACCCCCTAGCCGTTTTCTATGGCACTGCAGTGGAACCTCTGTCTTTCATATCTCGTATTCTAGACAAGCTGTGATCCCAATGTTTCGACTGGTAAATAGCAATTTAGTTTTAAAGAAACCACGTAATTTTGGACCACTTAGCAGCTTTTTTTGGAGTTCCAGGGGCTATTTCATTTTCGTTCTTCGTAGAAAAACGTGCTTTGATTTTTTTCCTATTTCAGATATCGAAGCATTTCAACTTGGAATAGCACTGAAGTAATGTTGGACCATCTAGTGGCTTTTTGTGAACTTCAGGGGCCATTTCATTTTCTTCAATTTGTGGAAGAACGTGCTTAGAGTATTTCCTTGTCCAACGTATCGAACCATTTCGACTTAGAATAGCACGCATGTATTGATCATGATAACAGGGTGCTTTAACAAGAAGTACTGACTACGATTACCCTTCTCAACTATCGACTGTCTTATTTTTACCTGAGTTGCAAGCCATCAGGCGAAAATTCATAGTTGACCTGGCTTTAGGTCATGAGGTACCGTAACCCCCCCCCTACACACACACACACACACATGCAAATTAGTTTAAATGTGGTTTCTTAATTACTGGCTACACAGATACGGAATCTGGTGTGTAACACCGAAAAGCAGTTACAATTGCTGTTTAAATACAGATGATACATGCACCAAAAGGCGGTTATACCGGCTATACATACAGATATTTTGTGTATATGGCACAGGAAGAACTTGTGTTATCATTATTCTCAATTTCATACATAACCGTCGCTGTTTACTTGTCCCATATGATATCAACTATCAACCCACCCGCAAAAAGAGAAATTATTACAAATCCACAAAATAAAACACCAGTTACACAACAGGAGTTGTAACTCACTCCTACCAACTTTGACCACCCATGCAGCCACAGTAATACATCACTATAGAACTTCCTTAGGCCTTCACATTAAGTAGCATACGGTCTGCATTAGTGGCTTACGTTACAACTGAGCATATCTTCCAGGCTTTCCAACTATAAAGCACTAAGCGAGGACTGCACTGGCCGATAGCTTACACAACTTGTGCCGCAAGCTTGCCCCTGTATACAACTCATTCATCTAGTTTTCCACGCGGTTTTGTATCCCAGGCAACACCTTTAGCAAACCGTAAATACCAGAGGTTGTTGAACAGAAAAAGAAGAAGAAATTGAAGATAAACTTTTAAATAACAGTCGCATCTATGGTTCCGTACTGTGAGAGAAAACAGACTGAAATTTATTACCAAGGGTTCTTTGCTAAAGTGCTGTAACAGTGTATTTTGAAAAGGAAGATATCAGTTGAATACACTGTGCTAGACTAAGTATAGGATCACGATACAAGTACGGGGACCAATGAATTGTAAAACGAAAGAGATCCAGTATCATAGTAGTTTGCTGATAACATTTCTGGGCTGTTTGCCAATGCCCCGGATCTCTACTGGCATTACTACTATCAACATTAACAGCATGCATTGCCTTATAGGTTACAAGTAGACCTTAAGCAATAGGATGATACTAGCACAAAACATGAGTGATTAGGTAAAGCGAAGTGCTCTTGTAAGTCAATATATCTCTGACTGTACTGTGGGCGTCTTTCCGTGCTTCATTGACTAGGATAAATGGCACCGTACGGAATGGAAGAGTTCGTCTCAGGTGATAGCGACCTTAGGGGCTACTTAAGCAGGTATCTCAGTACAGTGGGTCGAACGTCTTGGCAACACATCATTGCAGCAACTTTGCAAATGTTTCGCCAATTTTCCTTTCGGCAACACCGACGTTCGACTGATGGGTATAATATGTAACCTCAGACTACAAACGAAATGACCGCATTAGTAATGTCACATTCAATTTGTATCCTATTGTAAGCTCCTCGCAATTCAGCCCCTGACTGCAAAGAAAGAGAGAGAGTGATCGACCCACCCAATAACAATAACGGCCGCAAATATGGTACAAGATAAATTTATTAGAAATCGCGGCGCTGCTGCTGAATCAAAAGCCTTTGCAAATTACATTACAATTTTTGTTAAATTTCAACAGCAAAAATCAGAATGATCTTCGCCATACGCATACAAATGCACCTGCTGACAGTGACACACACACACGCGCGCGCGCGCGCGCGCACACACGCACACACACATAAGCATTAAATCTAGAGAAAAAGAGAATATGAGAGATATCTGTCCTTGGTGCTAAACAATAATATACTAGGTATAGTATACACATCACACACGAACACAGATATAGGGGGCGAGAAAGAGAGGGGGAAGAGAAAGAGGGAGAAAGATGGCAAGGTAAGAGAGAATGGAGAGAGAGAAAGAATAAGAAAGAGGATATGAGTGATACCTGTCCTTGGTGCTGAACACAAGCTAAAATCACACACACACAGATACAGTCACAAAATCACACACGAGCAAAGATAAGAGATAGAAGGAGAGAGGAAAAAAGAGAGAGGATATTAAGAGAAAGGGAGAGAGGGAGAAAGAGAGAGAGAATGAGATAAAAAGAATAGGAGTGATATCTGTCCTTGATGCTGAACAAGCAAACAACCCCCAAACGTACATATCTTCATTACACAGACTAACGTCTTACACAATAAAGGGTTAATGCCCCGCCCCGAGGTGTATATGGTGAGATAATCCCTG
>NC_049996.1:6833372-6836787 GCF_000003815.2 Branchiostoma floridae
TAACCACCGAGTGAGCGTAGCGAACGAGGTGGTTTATGAGGTGGTTATCGCACCTGACGCGGGATTATCTCACCATATACACCGAGGATAAGGCGGGGCATTAACGTTATTATCATATAGCCTATCCAACTGACAGTTATTTCACACAGATTCCTTTATAACAAATAAACACTTTAATACATTACATAAAAATACATTTGCAATATATATATTGTACAATAGTGTCTATATATAATACAAACATTAAACTATTTCATCATCATCATTTAACTAATAATTTTAACTAATCATCTGTTTGTGAGATAGCATATCAGCATCAACATGTGGCTTATTTGCAATACAAACTACATGTATTAAGTGGAGTCCTGGTACCCCCCATGCAGAGCCTTTTCACTTGGGCACGACAAAGTACGTATATATGAAGTGATTTAGGAAGGTACCGGCTTAATCACGTTAGAAAGCCATAATGAAAATGTGTAAAATCAGCATAATTCCTTTTCAAGTATCCCTATATTCCCCATGTGGAGCCCTAATTAACATAACCAATCAATCATAATAATTTTGACAGTTATGCATGGTTTACACACAAACAACAGTACAAAAAAAATTCATGACTGTCCCCTGTATAATGGTGCGGTCCAAAAAGTGGTCGGTTATTAGAATAACCGACCACTTTTGAGGTTACTGCCTGATAACCCATGGGACATGGGGGCCTCTGATTGGCCAACTCCATCTGGCTATATGATAATATAGAGTAATCACGTTGATTAAGGGTTAATGACCCGCCCCTAGGTTTATATGGTGTCCTTTGCTATAACCACAGAATAAAACCACCGAGTGAGCGAAGCATCGACTCCAACTGACACCAATCAGAAGGGGCGATACACTACGGGCTGGCCGGAATCTATGTGTTACGGCGTCATAACCAACATGGAACGGGGCCTTCTGATTGGTCCGCGGCGCTTGGCTATATGATAATGAGTAATCTTGTTGCCCTCCAGACGGAACAGCTGGTGACCCTGTGGGTGCTGTTCGCGTTTATCGTGGTTGGGAACAGCCTGGTGCTGCTCATCATGTGGCTGGAGAGGAACAAGACAAGCAGGATGAACTTCTTCATACTCAATCTGGCCGTAGCAGGTAGGACAGAACTGTATTCACATAAGGTATATAAGTGCAAACTTCACTGTACTTGTGTTATTTAGCCTCTGGCCACTGAAAAAGCTGTACATAGCGAAACTAGTTTGGCCGACAGGCTGAATAAACGTTCAAAACTTGAACAATGCGGCTCCAGATGTATTTCTAAGGGACGACTACAGTGTGCATGATATCGGTAGCTTGAGGAATGAATCTACTCTACTATATACTGTATTCACGTTAGGTTACACTGACGTAATTCTATTAATAACATCCTCTGGAGACCCTAAAACGCCAGAGCGAAAAGTCCTGCAAAATGC
Source organism: Branchiostoma floridae (assembly GCF_000003815.2). NCBI lineage: Eukaryota > Metazoa > Chordata > Leptocardii > Amphioxiformes > Branchiostomatidae > Branchiostoma > Branchiostoma floridae. Next base: position 6,834,827 of record NC_049996.1, read on the forward strand.
TGCTAAAACACAGGACTACATATGTAGTACATTCTTCTCAAGGCTTGGTATGTCTTATGTTCACCTTCAGTAAGACTTTAATAGACATTCGTTGCTAATTCAATCATGTTCATATTTCCATTCTTGCTTAAAGAGGGAACAAGGGCGCTGTGCCCCCATGCCTTGACCATGTGCCCCTTAGCCTGCAGAGTAGTCTCGCAAGCATAAAATTCTGATTGACCAGGGATGCTTTTGGGGTGACATGTGGCTACATTTTTGGGGGGGGGGGGGTGAATCGCAAACTCGGGATGCGCTGTTAGGTGACTGTCCTGGAAAATGCGTTCGATGTCTTCTCTCGCCGGTAGTCTGTGATTTGGGAATTGGGGCGTCAGAATGCGCCACAAAATCCTCACCCAGGACCAGTTTAGATTTGATTTCCCTCCATTTTTGTACGCGGCCCGTCCTGGAGAGCTTGCTCTTGTTGGGAAATGTTGGGTCAACTCGACAGATCTCACCTTCGTCGGGATCCGTTCCGTCACGTAGCGACCGCTCCATTAGCGCGAGCGCAGCACCATTGAAAGTGTAAAACTTAATCTCTACAGTCCCTCCGCTTTTTGATCATCCAACTTTCAAAGTTAACTATATTCAAGCTGATCGATCTAGACGTACGGAAGAACTCAAAACAGCAACTCAAATGCGCTTGGGTTGAGTGTAGGACATTTACATAAAACTAGATGGCTACAAGAGGTGCAATTAGCCCGTAACTAGGCTGCCATTGGCTAATTGTCGACGGCGGTCAGTGACGTGCTAGCAGTCATCTGATTGGTCCTCGCTAGAAACCGCCGGAAATCTAGTGCATATCAAATAGTGTACGGGGGGGGGGGGGAGGGGGCGGGGCGTCCAGAAATGTTATAGGCAGTTAATGGAGTTTTGCATTTGTCTTCACAGATCTGAGTGCTGGCCTCTTTAACGTTCTACCTGACATAGTTCATAGATTCGTCGTCGAGTGGATAGCTGGAAATACTCTGTGCAAACTTGTGAAATACACACAGGTAAGTCCGTTTCTGAAAGATACAGGAAAGCTAAATTCTTAAAGACAAATGAAAATAAGTGTCTTATGGGGACTTATATAGAAGACAGGTACATGACTCTTTTGTCAACGTTTTAACGTGTAACGTTACAGATGTAGACAGCCATTAAAATTGCATGCAATTTGTATTTCTTCCGCCAGGCGGTGCTTCTGTATGCCTCAACATATGTTCTGGTTGCCATGAGCATTGACCGGTATGACGCTATTGTACATCCTCTTCAGTTCGTCCGAGGTAAGTTTTGACGCATCTGTAATTCCTGTTCATTTCGTTAATATATGGTACCATCGAAGCTTGAATTAATTTTGTTCGTTAGTTCAGAGCCTTTTTAGTTAAACTAGTACATTGATTAATGAAATAAGATAAATATAATGTTTTCCATTGTTTGAACGAAATATCTCTTCAAATTTTGTCTTAAAAAAGAGCACAAGTCTAAGGTGATGATCAGCGTGGCGTGGGGCCTGGCTCTTCTGTTCTCCGTACCGAGCCCGGTGATTTTCGCTGTGCGGCGCCAGCCTAACGGGGAGTGGCAGTGCTGGGCGGAATGGCCCGAGGACTGGTACTGGGTGCCCTACATGACAGTGGTGGCAGCGTTCGTGTTCTTCATTCCCCTGGGAATAATAAGGTATGCCCACAGCAAGTGGGTTCTATGGATCATATCAACGCGCTTACTGATTTTCTCCTGTGATCCCTCTGAAAATAGTCAACATACCTAAAATACTGAAAATGGGAAAATATGACGTGTTGTAACATGGTTTGTAATTGTAGAAGTTACACTACTTCAGTAGATTTGAGTTATGAAGATTAAATTTCTGGTAGCGTTTGTTTGTTTGTTTGCATTTATTTGGTTCAGAAGCACAACCGAAGAAGCTATGAGTGGCTTGTATGAAATGT
>NC_049996.1:6836932-6879490 GCF_000003815.2 Branchiostoma floridae
GAATGTGGGGTTTCTATCCGTCAAATCACAACCTTAGTGCAAAATTGTAATCTTCCGATACTGATCTGCCCAAAAGAAACTGCGGCAAAATAACACCAAGTCTTGAATGAATATATTATATATTGCACTGCCATATAGAATACATTACCATTACGCTGTACTAGCAATTTGTATTACAACAATGAGTTAATCTTACAATGCGATGTTATGACGTGAGACAGTGAGGTACAGTGGCATACATGGAAATTGATACCAACTAAGTGTAATAAAACCATTGTTGTTTTCTGGTTCAGTATCTGCTACATCGCCATCATCGTGAAGATTTGGAAGAGAGGAAAAGGCATGGCATATGAGGACCACATTCCCCGCAGCCGCGCTTCGAGTGGTAAGAATTTTCCTAGAAGCTTTTGTAACATAAAGGTGGTTATCTAATAAGGCTTTTCATGGTTTTAAGTACGCATGAGCAGTGACTTGCATTTTGGGTAATATGTCAAAGGTTAAGACATAAGTAGAACGCATTTGGACATGTATAAAGCATGGTCTAGACAATGATTGTTTACAAGTCATCAGGGGCCTTAACCTTTGACATATGACCCACAATCCATCCGACTGCGCATTCTTACTTAGAACCGTGAAACCCTTTATACAACAATTGCAGTACCTTTTCATTTGACCGATATACAGTCAGTGTGCTGTTCACTGTCAGTATACATTGCTGTCTAAGCGACGCCTCAAGGGTGGAGCGATTAGTAAGTTAGGTTGCCAAAAAAATAGAAGATTAAGAACCCGGGAATGTATTCTTAAGGAACTTATTTTTGTTTCTGACATTGCCTTTCGAGGGGCGGTCGTATAACATAGCAGGGTAGAAATGTAATGCTTGGGGTAGGCGATAGTTTGAACACACAGCTTTTTACAATACATAATCTGCTTTTCTTAATATTAGAATAAAGTTCAATATGTTACGTTTCTTTAAGACATTTTACAAGCTTTTAAGCTCTTTTTTAATTTTGTTCTGATACAGAACAGGACTCTAACTGGCTGCACACCTCTAACCTTGACGTTCGTGACCCCCTGAAGAAAACAAAATGGTCGCCTGACACCCAGCGGCGCTGTAGTAATAACGGCTTCACTAGTAGAGCCAAGGCCAGGACGATCAAGCTTTCTGTCGCCATCATTTTAGGTAGGTTTTCAGGGATTCGTGATAGAATGACGCTTATGGCGTGACAATCCATGATAAGTTACGTTCATATCGTGAATAATCCATGATAACGTTGCTCATATCCATGATAAAGTCCATTTCCAGTCTTTGATAAAGTGGCGTCCATATCTCTAACAATATTTGATAGAATGACGTTAATGTCGTGAACAGTCCACATGATTAAGTGAAGTTAATATCATGAATAATCCATGATTAAGTGAGGTTCATATCGTGAATAATCCATATGATATATTGACGTTCATATCGTGAATAATCCATATGATATAATGGCGTTCATATCGTGAACAATCCATGATAAAGCCACTCTCATACTGTGATAAAATCCATGACAACGTTGCGTTCATATCGTGAAATATCCATAATGGATTGACGTTCATATCCATAATAAAGTCCATTTCAAACCATTATAAATTGGCGTTCATATCGTGATCAATCCAAGATAAAGTGCTGTTTATATCGTCAACAATCCATGATAAAGTGCCGTCCATATCGTGACATATCAATGATAAAGTGACATTCATATAGTGAACAATCAATCATAAAGTGACTGTCATATCGTAAAAGATCCATGACAAATTGACGTTCACATCGTGAAATATCCATAATAAGATGGCGTTCATATCGTAAACGATCCATGACAAAGTGACATTCACGTCGTTCGTCTTTGTGATACCTTGCTAATGGTAGGTTCAGTGAACTTGTATTGCATCTTGCTTGAATTGAGAGAAATATCCTCGGTTGAATCCCCCCAGCATTCATCTGTTGCTGGAGCCCCTACTTCCTGTTTGACATACTGGATAACTATGACGCACTTCCGGACACCCAGGCTAAGAAGGAAGCCTCCCTCATCATCCAGAACCTACCGGCTCTCAACAGCGCCATCAACCCCATCATCTACGGATTCTTCAGCACAAAACTCTACAGAAAGTTGCGGTAAGGTCGGCGTTGAGCTTTGAAACACTTTAAAAACATTTTGTTGAGAAAGGCAGTGTCTTTTTGTCCTTTTAGTAGTTTTAGACGTTGTTTATGATCTTTATAGATAGGTGAAATAATTTTCAGATAAAACTTGAAAATGTAGAGATGATTGAGATTAGAGAGAAAAACATACAAATGCGGCAAACGGAGCATAGAGATACAGATGCATCATCACATCCACCAGCAATAATACTCTGTCGACGGGGGTTACCCTCCGGTCACAGAGTAATAGGTTTGCTTTGAATACTTTTACCAAAATGTGCCTAGCGGAAGCTTCGTCTTCTAATCATCCTACTGAACATACATCACATAATTATGTCCGTACTGACATTCCCCGTGATAGCAAATGCACCTAACTATCATTTAGTCTATCTTTCCCCTGTAGTAAAATCGCAATCATCAACTGGATCGCCGTGCACATATTCCGTCTTCCTGAGACCCATGGCGAACAGCCTAGAGGCAGCAGGAGACCGGGCAGTATGGGGGCCCATCTGGAGAGAACAACCCCCATGCCCGATGCGTCTACAGACTTGTCCTCGGCCTTTTCTTCCCGAAAGATCTCTAAAAATACGGATCTAAATAGTTGCATCTATCTCAATCCACGACCTGGGAACGCCGGTCTGAGACCAACTGCTATCAGATCGGCGACACTTTTGCAACCACCTGACGTTGATGACGTCGCCGCCCTCCGCCGCGCTCCTCCAATCACGCTTCGTGTCATAACGGAACAGACTGGGTTTGAAAGACGGCGGTCCAATCAGGAAGCCGGTATGCCACAGAACGTGTTTGATGCGGTGACGCCGCAGGCTTTGCTCCGGCGCTGTCTTTCTGCAGCCGAAATAACGACCGCTGTTTGAAACCAGCTCTATATATACTTTGATCTTCTAAGAGGTCCTACTGGCAGGAACTGTAGGATCTCCTTATTTTATGGGAAGATGCTTTAAGCATAAAGATGCTCAAAGATGTAGGGGCAGATTTCTATCAAGACAAACGATGAATTCTACGCAGGACTGCGCTTATGTTTGTGGGTTTTTTTCTTCCTTTTTCTTCCTTTGCTAAATATATTGGCCACGAAACATCTTGAATAGGTTAAGTTCAGTTATGTACAAGATTTTCGTTTACCGGGATATTCAAACAATGTTGAATACGCATGATTTAGAGTATGCATCTAAATTTTCTTTCTATATTCCTTTGGCGAAACATTAAGACAACGAAACGTATGTGAGTTGCAAAGTTGTGTGGATTTATGCTATAGCAAGTATATCGTTTGAAATTCATGGACGCCCTTCCTATGTATATGAATCGTACACAAGGACTTACACGTCCATTCCATTTCCGGATTCCTATTGCTGAACACTAAGACTATGAGACGTACTGTCTTGACGCCTATAAGCTGTACATATGGAGAGATTTGTTCTGTAGAAAAACATCGTTTGCCTGGATATCCAAATATCGAAAGAGGCTTGGCTGCCTTATCCAAATGCTTGATACCCCCGCCACAAGGTACCTTTTTTCATCACTTCTTGTGGATCTCGTCGTAAATTGTACTAAAAGCTAAGTGGGTTTTTACGATTTTTGTGCGGTTGGATTTTACCTACAAGAAAAAAAATGCCGAAACCGACGAATCCTGATATGAACCCATGAGAAGAAACGAAACTGCTTTTTTATTCATCGAAATATTGACATATGTTCCTTTATGGAGTTACCAGACTTGACGTGAACTTTAAGGGCCGCTTGGTCTGTGAGATGATATTTGTGCCCAACGTTTCTCAACAAGACAATGTCGTAGAGATGTTGGATCGGTAAAAAATATCTAATAGTCCTATTTGATGCAGATTAGTAATTATACATATTTTGACTTGTGATGCATACGTATCCTGGCAGTATTGTACTCGTCAAACTTTTATTATAATGATAAGTATTCTTCCATTCTTTGCATTCTCATCGACAAATATGATAATAGTCAGAATTAAAACAAACTTTACAAAAAGTGTGAAACTTTTGCACATGTTCACAAAATTGGCTCAATTTTCTAGCTCAGATTGCCTCAGTCTAGTGAGATACCCTGTTTTGAAACTTTTGGCATCTAGTGTCTTACTATATTTGCCATGTATATATACGACGAAAGATTTGTGTCCAATGGGTACTTATAAAAAAAAGACGAATGGATATGTAAATAGAAGAGATATCACGGGTTAAAAGGAATATCAGGCAAAAAATTTATTTGGATGACCCTGTAGCTCAATTGCGGCTTTACAGTTGAGCTACTGGTTTACTTTAGTTGGTAACTGGAAGATTCCGGTTCAATTACGAGAAAGGGCTTCGTCTTTTGAAGGGACTTAAAATGGGTGTCCCGTGTTTCAAATAGGAATACCTTCCAGTTGAAATAGCACAACAAACAGGGCGACTTTAAGAAACAAAATTAAGACAACGACAAGACATGGATGATGATGATGATGTGTCAGTTAGCTTCTTAGAACCCTTTCAAAAATTGTGGTAACTTGTTGGTAACGTGACAGTGGCGGAAGTGTTCTCGAGTTATAATCGGTATACAATGACGGTTTAAACTGTTTGATTGAATGTGCTGTTCCCAGTATCAGATATGTTTGACGTCACAGATATTATCAAGTAAGGAAAGTCTTTTGGACGGATTTCCTGTTTCAGAGATATGGACTGTGTTATATCTAGGCCATTCTTATTTGATTATACGGATGGCGTTCACATTAGCCTGAAATTTCAGTAGTTTCCTAAACAAGGTAACCTTTTGCCAAATAAAACCTCTATTTTTCTTGGCACGCTTGCATCAGTTTTAGGGTACCCATATGATGTAAACCGTATAGTTAGTATGGCCTTATGTATGTAATGTTTATTACTGTTGTATGTGTGACATTGGGTTTAAGTTTATTACAGATACGAAGGATGGCAAAGTTGTATCTTTTATTACTCACAAAGTGTCATATGATACTACATCAACATTTTACTTCATGCAATATATTTTTGAGTCTGTTGAACTCACCTATTACTGTAATAGTACTCACAAACATCAAATACAATTATTATTCCTCTGGTATATATCATGTGTTTTGTTATGATTTATCATATAATAACTGTCTAATGGAGCATTATACGACCAGCGTACTGTTGTAACCAAGTGTTCAAGGCTTTCATAAATTGTAATGAATTCTTAATCATGAGTATCTCATTGGGTTTTCTGATGAGACCTTCTCTTGCAAGGATCATATGATTATGATGTATATTACACGTAGCATACAAAGTACTGAATTTAAACATTTAAGGTATGTACATTACACATTACAATGTTCAAGTACTAATACATTCTCATATAGTCAACATCCAACATTTTCAAGGGTATATTTTTGTGACTAAATTAAACATTTCTGGCCCGTAAAACATCAAATTGAACCTTTTTTTTATATTCAACTAAATACATTCGCTACTAAATAACGTGTAAAAGCTAACTTTACGCTATGATATGCTAGATCTGACTCGTTCATATAGATCAAGAATTTGCCCCAAGCAATTCATAGCACGCTATAATTTTTCTGGCTCAGTGCTACAATCACATTGTGTGACGTGAGTAGATATATTGATATGATATGCATCATTAGTTAATAATCAGTCACTTTATCAACATCAAAGTAAGAGGAGGCGAGAACGATTATTTTACTTTTAATCAGGGGTGATCAATTTGCATAAAACGAATGCCTGGAAAGTAATGACTCCAATGATTTGTAATTTGGAGGATATTGATAAAAGGCTTCATACTATAAAGTTGTGCCTCAAAATTTGAGTTGTGCTTATTATTTCTGGGTTAGGCCGAGAACATATTGATCACCCCTCGTAGCATTAGCAACGTACAACCACCCACACAAATTGACTCATAAAACCCCCAGTGCTGCCATTTAAAGTGTACTTCATACTGAATACGATTGACTTAATTAATAGTCTCTCTATCGGAGACTTACTTTTGAATAGGGTGCTATACACTAATCGTTTCATCTACGCTGAAGTGTGTATCAGATCTGCAGTGGATGCCACTTGAAGAATAATATCCGAACCATCAATAATGTATAAGATGAATTTAAAACTGGTTGGCGTACCGACTACTAAGTATCTAATATCAGCTTAAATACCAGAGTAGCAATAGACATCCATTCAAGTGCCAGAGTTATCAACCTACAATAGATGTTTCACAAATCATTTTCCCTCAAAACATCAACTGTCGTACGTAGAATTGAACTTGTTGCCGCTAAGTACTAAAAGAGCATCCTGCTTTAATAGCTCAATGCTTAAAACAGCAGTTACAGCTAGATGTACAAAGGTGAGGTGCGACAGGTCGATCAGTGTAATAGTTATAACCAGCTGCTGCCGCGCCATGTGCCTGCGAAGCTGGTGTGTTACGCCAAAGGGCGGTTAAATCGACTCTATCATACAATATACAGACAATAACATTATACTTGATACAGCTATATGGATATAGAATACATACAGATACTGATACAAAACTTCACTAGGAGTAATTTAAACGAATGACGTTCGGTAAGGCTGGGATCTATGAATATATTGTCCGTCACAAAGAGGCCATATTTCAAACGACAAATTCACGACTAGAACGTTCTCAAATTGTATCACATTGTCGTACATCTATTTCCGTCCGAATCTATTTTTGAACATGAAGATCTTACAGGTTAAGTCAAGCAGATATCTCACTGGCCATGGGCTGTGCTAAATTGAACTAGGGAACTGCGCCAGTTTACGAATTTGTGCCAATTGCGAATTAGTGTCAATTTACCCTTGCGACGCATTTGCGTATGAAGCCCAGATGAGTCAAACAAAACAGCCGCTCCCGGAATGCAACGATCTCTGTTTCGATACAAGATACATTTATTGGTAATTGTAGTGTTGCAACTGAATTTAAAAAAAAACAATGTACAACGACTAAAGATTAATTCAAAAGACATTTTGCAATGCTAAAATGATTTCTGCCATTTTGAACCACTTTGTACTCTGTCCGGCGCTGGTTTGCGATTGTTTGCAAATGCCCTCCGGAATTTGGCCCAATTTGGTACAGTCCAGTGACATATGAGCAAGTTCTAGTTGTTCAAAGCGCACCGTCGTCCCGCATTAGAGGAAACGTCCCGTGATATGGACGAGGTGGTGGTCTGTGGCCCTATCACGGTCTCCTGTAGGGTGGACTGGAAGGTGCGGCGCCTCGGTGGGACGGCTCCTCCCTGGCCCTTCTTCTCCAGCTCTTCACAGTTAAAGATGCGCACAGCCACCCAGTCCACCCACTTGATTCTCCTGCAAACCCAGCACAACTGGTCAGTATCTGCATCTGGAATAACGGCCAGTGTGCTAGGGTATGTTATACATACCTACCATGGACAGGAAATGCGAGATGATATATTACTAGCCTTGCCAAAAGTTGGGCCGAGTTGGTAAAGGACCGAATTGTCCTTATCCCAAATTGTCAAAGATAGCATCACTGTACAGCATGTTTCTCTGATTACTATATTGATGACGTAATTGGGCTCAAATATTGGACGAGGTATTATCGCATGCCTTCAAGATTACTTTTCTGAAAAGTTGGTCACCAATCAAACCTTAACTGGCCGAGTTGACCAGTGTCTTGGGTCAACTGGCCAAGGGTGTTTGACATTGTAGACCAGGCATGACCAGGGTGTTATCATTAGGCCACGTTGAATGAGTAGTGTTGGTAAAGGGCCGAATCGTAAAGATCCATTTTTGGACCCAAGGCACAGAACCATAAAACATATCTCCTGTCAAGATTTCAGTTGCTAAATTGACTCCTCACATCCTCCAAAACATCATAAATGAATGAGACTTCTAGGAGATCTCTACCCGCCTGGTCACAGTAACAATGGCCTGGCAGTACAGCAGATGTCAGGAAGAGATTTGCGTATTAACTGTACTGATATCTCAAGTTTTAACAAATCCTGTCCACTAATTTTGTTGTTCGACACAGAAAAAAAAGACCTAGATAGTTACTGCAATCATAAAACACAATGCTGTACCACATACAGGTATTCACAGTTTGTTTTCACGCAAGAGCTCGTCTTGTTGTATCAAGACCTTTTGGGTAGTTTTACAGTACAGCCTTGGTCTTTAAGTGCTCTGGCCGTCTCGGCCAGTTTGCATCTAAGGACAATATTATGTGCCCCCTCACCTGAACTTGCCGCAGTTCTTGGTGCTGAAGAAGCCGTAGATAATGGGGTTGATGGCGCTGTTGAGAGCCGGTAGGTTCTGGATGATGAGGGAGGCACGCTTCTTAGTCTCGGACTCGGGCAGATCGCTGAAGTTGGTGATCATGTCGAACACGAAGTACGGGCTCCAGCAGGCAATAAATGCTACAAAGAAGCAGTAAAATGTTTATGATTGAAGCCATTTCAGTTAAAAGAAAACAGAACACTCCAGTATGTTTTTATGATACACGAAGTCACAAGAACCATTTACGTAAGATAGCAGTTGCTCAAACAAACTCGATATATTTGTATGCAGTTGCTTCACTCGCTTGTGTATTTCATTATCTGGATGTCTATAATTTGCATTGAAGAACAATTCGTTTGGCAAGGTTTGTACTAACTCTTGAATTTATGCTTGCGTAGACATATCTTGAGATTATGTAAGTCAAAATATTTTGAGATATGTACATCAAAAATGTTTTGAAGACTTCAGATGTTTGACTTTATCTTGAAATGCGCTGAGATGTTTTGACTTGATTATGTTGAGCTGTTTTGACTTAATCTTGAGATGTTCATCTTTAGATGCTTGATTTAATGTTTCGACGTAATCTTGAAATGCTTTGACGTAATCTTGATATGCTTTGACGTAATCTTGAAATACGCTATCCTGAAATGTTTCCGCGTAATCTTGAAATATTTTGACGCAATCCTGAGATATTTTAGGATGCTTGAAAAGATCTCAAGATAATTTTAATGAATTTCAACTTGTTTTGAAAGTATTTAAAATTATAAAAGGTAACTGAATGTTCAGGTTACCTGTGATGATTGCCAGCGATAGCTTGATGGTCTTTATCTTCGCCTTGGGGATGATTCCTTGAGAACTGGGCTGTCTCATGATCTTCTTACCTTTAGGTCCTAGTAACAAGACTTGGGCAATTAAAATAAAGATGGCATCATAACCAGAAATATGACTGTGAATGTTACAATGACAATGACAATCAACCTTCTTGCATATTCAAGGACAGCATTGATGATAAGCGATAATATTACTATAGTAAATGTGACTGTGTGTAGAAATATAATATCATTCCATCTGTATTTCGTAGTTCAGTTGTTGACATTTTGGGCTAAAGCGAGCTATAGAAACGAAAAAGACAAACATTGCAAAAATTCACACTTCCTGACCTACTTGTATTTTTTTCATTGTTATGTGTTTCTCGCTAATTCTGTCTATAGATTCATATTCCTGCCTATGCAACTTTGTATCTGGAATGAGCCAACTGGAGGGAACAACTTTGAACCCGAGCCAAGCTAACTATCCCATCTTGCCAGCCTCCATTTGCCATCTACAGTATCACATCCTGTCAATCTCCAATATTCAAATTATTGCATACACATACCAAAAGATACAAACAAACAAGCAAACACATAGACCATTCACCGCATCATATCCTGTCAATCTATAATATTCAAATTACTGCAGACACACACCAAAACAAACAAACAGGTAATTATAAACAGACCATCTACCATATCGCATCCTGTCAAGCTACAACATTCCAATGATTGCGGACACACACCAAAACAAACACAGACCGAACACAATACCATAGATCAGGAAAAACAACGTGTTACAGTTATCAGAGAGGTACCTCGCAGACTGCCGACGCAGCCTCGCTTCTTGACGGGGCTGTCGTCATCATTCCCGTCCGGGGAGCCTTTGTTGTTAGACTGAGTGAAGGTGCGGGGGGTCATGGGGATGCACTTTTCTGTCAAGCAAAATAATGGTTATCTAGATTATTAATATAAATGTGAAGGCAAAGGTAGTACAAATGAATTAATAAGAACTGTTAATTGAAACGACTAAGTGAGAGAAAACAACATATATCAACTAATGAATATGTAAGTGAATACGTAAAAGCTAATTAGTAGAACTAAAGTGATAAAGTACATAACGTGATGACACTAGACAGTCTAGACAGAAAAAAAAAGAAAGAACGTCATTTGTTACCGGGTCCCGGGTTTATTTTAAGTCCGACTTAATTCGACCCGGTGCCTAATCGGGCCCCAAAATATCCCGGGAGCCACAAGGTGTCCCAAGGGGCCCTGATGGTATCACGCTCGAAAGTAACAAACACAGCCCGTTGACTGCTCGGCATAGCTCCTTTCTCACTTGGGACCTAAGCCTAAAGTAGCAGTTTCACACCGCATGTGTATTGTTTATGGGCTTGGGCAGTAAGGAGAAGGTTAAATACAGAGTCGCTTACCTCCGATAAACTTGCGCTCCTGGACAAGCTCCTTGCTGCGTCTCCAGATCTTTACCACGATGAAGATGTAGCAGGTACTGTACATCAAGAGATAATAAAATATCTGAACTGTACAAAGGTCCATCAAAAGTAATGGCATCGGTTTTCGTTGCTATGGTGGAGTAAGTACTAGTAACAGGACAGGTCACGTATTCAGCAAATGGCCCAAATGCCATACCTCACTTTATCTTAACAGTTGTAAAGGAGGAATTGTTGGGAGCCCAGAGATCAAAATTCACACGTAACCTATCGGGACATTTTTCTTGATACATATATGTGATACCAGTTTCCTATACTAACTGTAAGTTTGTCAGATCTAGAGGAACTTAAATATCTTCTAACAGACTTCCAGGGGTGTGATACTATTAAAATCAACATAGTCTCTCATAAAAATCTTAACAACAATTTGAGTTTTCAATTTTAATAAGATAAATCCTTTTACCTTTGTGCCAAATTCCCCAAATTATGCAATTGACCGCAGTGCAATTCGTTTGTTTCTAATATACATTAAGTCGAATAATCAGACCGCCGGTTATCAACTCACGAAAACTAGAGCATACGGCAAATATATAGTTTGTTTGGACTGTTCAAAACTATCAATATCAATAATTTTTCTACAAAGGCTGAATTTGGACATCTTATTTTTTTTACCTGATGATGACCAGTGGAATGAAGAACACCAGTGTGGTCACGATGGTCATGTAGGGTATCCAGTACCAGTCCTCCGGCCACGTGGCCCAACACTGCCACTCCCCGTTGTCCAGTTTGGTCTGGGCAAAGATGACCGGGCTGGGGATGGAGAATAAGGCGGCCAGTCCCCAGGCCACACAGATCATCGCCTTGGACTTGCGATCTGTAGCGGACAAAAATTAAGAAAAAAAAATCAGAAACAAAATAGCCCCCTACGCTGGTCTACAGTAATCTCCAAGCAGATCCTGAGGTAGCGTAAGATAGTATGAAAGCTGCCAGAGGAGCAAAGCCTGCCTAGGAGTGTATCTTAACCAAGTGGCTGATGACTCCCTTTGGCCAGCTGTACTTCTTTGCCAGCTTTGATACTATCTAATGACACTGGTAAATCTACCTGGAGATTACCATACTGTCCAAGTTAAAAACTAATGGACGCCAAATCCTACAGGCCAAATCCCACCTTCTGAGATTCTGAGAGAATTACAGCATGTCCAGAACACGAGATATCAAACCGGTTTTTCTGCAGTATATCCACATACCAAAATATAAAAACAACCTAGTAAATACAAATACGTTTGCATGTGTTCACACAATCTCTGACAATTACTACAACACTTCTACAGACCATACATAGTAGCATCTATCAACATAAGTCCAATTTCAAGCTGGGTGGAGAGTTTGTAAGTTCTTTTATCATGACAATGCACGGGAAAGCCGCCTTTCTTGGCAAGTTGCCTTGTACATTCCAGACGCCCTCCCACGCCTGAAACACTGCCAAGAAAAAGCAACAAACATGTCTCAAGAAGAGACAGTACAAAGCTTCCTTTGGTGTCATTCCTATAACATACCATCCACAAGGCACTATTATTCAAGATAGCTTTAAAGACTTAACAGTAATGGTATCATGATGAGACAGCCGTGCCAACGGAAGCCGAACGTGAACAAGGGTATTAAAAGTCGTCGGTGTTTTACAACTTTTCCCAATTCAGTCTGTCATTTTCTACGCCTAATTGAACTCATAGGAAACAGGTAATTAGAAAACGAGCTTGCATTTCTCAAGGCGAGAAAAAGCGAGCTTTTTAGCTAATTGGCAAAAGAGCGTTCTTTCAAGTTGACTAGAATACTAATTGTCCATCCGGTATTGATGTGAAGTCAAGAAGCCTCAGAGGTTTCCGGAGGACACCGAAAAACACGATTACAGGGTTGTTACTTAAGGCACTAATGGACCATTGGGCTCAATTTATTTCATTAAGATTTTCAACGTTAAAAATAACCTTCTCTGAAATTTCCCAAACCATTCGTTCTGTTTTGCCCGTTCAATGTCATAATGACCCACACGTAAATGTAGCTGCCTAGTATAAGATTACAAAGGGTTTGAAAACATTCCCGATTAGGGATAGTGTAGAGATTTTATTTCACTATCATCAGTTTGTATCATTTGCATTTTATATAATTGATTTCTTGTGTAAGTCGCCCCTTTCTCGTTAAACGATGGTATCACCAAGCACTTGTTACTCTGTGACGAAGGGTAACCTCCAGTAACAGAGTATTGTTGTTGTCCGATGTGATGAGAGATCTCGTCTAAATATCTTCATGTTCCCTTTGCCGCATCCGTTTGTAGTTTTTTTTCCTGTTCGTCGTTATTCGTTTGTATGGTAACGTTCAAATAATGGGCATAATATATATTTTTGTAACTGATTTTGTAACAAATTATGATCTTACCATGTGCAAAGCGCATAGGATGAATGATGGCGTCATAACGATCCACACTCAGCGCCACCAGTACATATGTAGATCCGTACAGCACTCCACCCTTTAAGTGAACAGTACAAATCTTAGGTTATGCTTTAAAAACATATTTCATAACATCTTGCTACCCTGGAGGTAGCGAAGCTGTTTTAATCACATACTTAGAGGATCGCTATGAATATTCTCAAAGAAAGTGAATACCACCATCTTTCCTGATAAGAAAAAAGTATTGTTTTTTTTTTCTTGTGTGTTCTTCTACTTCTTCTGCCAGGAACCAATCAGAACTTTGAACTGCTGTTGGCTCAGCATGATAACGAAAAACTAGACTCGAATATTAGCAAATATGGATAAGATATTAGCTGTTGTAGCAAATATGAATGAAAAATTAGCTGCTGCAGCAAATTGTGGTAATTTTGGCCTTGTGTGCGAGTAGCTTGATAAAAGGCAAACTGCACTGAGGGAATCATCCTGCATTTCCTCGAAAATGTTGCACTTCTACTTACACTCTTCTAGTTTGATACCAGAAATACCACGCTTTACGTGACATAAAGATTATGATAAAAATAGTAAGTTAATTCAAATACATAGCACAATGAAATAATCAAAAGCTCCGGATATGATGCAAATTTCCGGATATGTCACTATTTGTAATGTACATTTGTATATAAACCAGAAACTTTGTTTGATTAGCAAAAATGACGCAGGGTGTAAATAGGTGTTAGTCCAGAGAATTTTATGTATCATTTAAGCACATGCAATATACCAATTTCTTGTAGTAAAAGGCATATCATTATATATGGAAAAGCTGGCTAAAATTTACCTGTATGTATTTTATAAGCTTGCACATGAAGTCCCCAGCAATCCACTCCACCGTGAACCTGTGCACAAGGTCTGGTAGCACGTTGAACAGTCCTGCTCCAAGATCTGATCGAGCCAAACACAAACGCATTATATGATTAAGGTTAGAAAAACAAGGCGATATTGTTTCATATATTTAATTGTCGTCTGTTATAGACATCTGGTTATTTTTGGGAAGATCTGTGCTGTACAAGAGGTTTGTCAGTAAACATGTAGATCTGTTTCTGCCAGTTGTACAAAGTCCTCTTGGGATATGTTTCACATTATATACATGAAATATGATTTTCGTTTTTACATTTACATTGCAATGACTGAAACTGTTCTTCCTTGTCCTTTGTGCTCAACATCATCTACATTTAACCAACAACCCTGTCCTTAGTACTGAACTGCAAACACTATCCACATACAGCTAAAAAGAGATTTCCTTGGTGCTGGACACAATCCAAACACAGGAAAACGCACCTGTCATTAATGCTGAACAGTGAACATTATCCATACACATGCAAAAATACCCGTCCTTGGTGCTGAACACCACCCACACAGGGAAACACACCTGTAATTTATGCTGAACACAATCCAAACATAAACAAACACATCTGTCTCAATCCTTATCAATGTTCTTAGTACTGAACACTATCCAGGCACGGGCAAATAACCCTGTCCTTGGTGCTGAACACCATCTATTAGCATATGCTTCACGCTATAGTGCCCCACGGAAGACCGGTTATGCAATACCAGCTATTTATACAGTACAGATCCGGGATTTAAATGTTCAGCTTTGAATCTTTTGTGTCTGGTGTTTTTTCTTCGCATCCTAATACCTCATGTTAGCCTTGGGGAAAGACAGTGAACAGCTAACCATCACCAGAATCTATCTCATGCAGATTTTGGCAGGTTGCCTATCTTTGTTCGTAAAAGTTTACTTCTTGTCTACAGTGCATTACATCAAGGGATAAAAAGACGGATGAAAGTAATAAAATTTAGTCGTGTAAGTTCGTAATAGTATATATCATAGTCCTTATCTGGCTTTTAGTTTGTCTAAGATCGTTTTATCACAGATGACTGACGTAGTAAACTTAAGCCGAAATGCAACAGTTAGATATATTTAGAAATACAAAATACCGGATGATGATTCCTCTGCAAACACTTACGTAGTATTTAAAGTAACCAATTTCTTGCTATCACATAATGCTTTATATACCCAGAGGGACAATTATCAACTTCATCAGAATTAATGTTGCTTTTAGTGTATGCATTCGGGTATTTGGAATTGAGATTGTCTTTATCATTTACAGTTGACTAGATCTTTCCAGGATGAGTTTCTACGTAGCACATAATCTCCATATACCCTGGTGGGCATTGTATACAGTCCATAAACATCAATCAGATAGACATAGGTAGGTTATTACAAAAGATAATAAACATTTCTTGGCTTACGTGTGTTGTTTAATGGGCACTTTGGCTGCACGCATATGGGCTACTCATTTGTGTTGTATCTTTGTGACAAAATCGTGACACAACTCTGATAATTTCACTTACTTACGTTTCATTTCTTTTCATCGAATCTTGTTAAGCCATGATGGTACAAAAACAGTAAGCCAGTGTATCAATCAATAGAATCGATACTTTTGATGTGCATCATGCTTTCACTGATAAGCTAAGGGCACAACCCACCGTACGTGCAAATACGTGCTGTCTACGTGCCAAAACGTGGGCAATCTTTTGGGATCCGTAAGTGGTAAGTACCGCCTTTGTTCGAACTCGTAGGGAATCGAAGGATTTTGGAGCACGCAGACACGCCGTAGAGCTTTACGTGCAGCCAAAACTTTGTGCCAAAACTTTGTGCCAAAACTTTGTGCCAAAACTTTGTGCCAAAACTTTGTGCCAAAACTTTGTGCCAAAACTTTGTGCCAAAACTTTGTGCCAAAACTTTGTGCCAAAACTTTGTGCCAAAACTTTGTGCCATCGGGCTGCGGATTCGACCCCCGTGCCAGTACGGGCGACGCGCCTGCCCTGTACAGCCTGAACGTTTTGAGAAATACGTAGCGGACGTGGCCTCCCAAGAAAACGTACGGACAAATTGCACGCACGGCGGGTTGTGCCCTTGGCTATAGCCACTGTCGGCAGGCATACAGATACGATTTATCGTGTGCAATTTGAAAATGTTCCGTTTTTGCTGACAGACAGATAATGATAATTCCGTCCCAGTTCCTGGCTGCTGAAACCGTAAATCATTTGGATTTTGATTTCTCCGTGACTTTGCCCAACAGCCTTGTTTTTGTTACCAAAGGGTGTTTTGTACCGCATATAAATTATCCTATCGTCATTTGGGGCATCTAAATTGCTTCATTTTTACAGGTTCATGGTGCTAAGCGTTGCTTTGGGATTTGTTGAGTCGGCGAAATGGATTACTCGATCGAAGAGGAATGAATTTGGTTGTACAATATGGCAAGATTCCATTACTTGAACAAAAGACTTGTCATAAATTATTAAATTTTCCAGTACTTTTCCTGGGCATTTATATGCACTATTTGAAGTGCCCATGCATTGGATACAAACTAAAGTGATGTTATCAAAATGGTCCCCTTTTTATCTATTCTCCGTCCATTTGTCCATTCATTCATGTTCCTTCCATTTGTTTGTTCATTTATTATATTTCTTTGTACCATTATTGCTGAACTGTGAAACCAGGCCTCCTTTGAAAAATAGCGACTAGACACTGAGTGAGCAATTCTGGTGGAAGAAAACTTGCTAAGACGTAACGTTATAGCACTAAAGAGGTATATCTAGTGGTGCGTACCTAAAGTCCGGACTTGGAATTGGACCTAAAAATGTTTTGGTCCAACAGGTCCAAAAAAAAACAACTAAATGTCCGGAGCCAAGTCCGGACTTGCAAAAATCAATCTGTCACTTATATTTCCTTTTTTGTTCTAAACCATCTAAAACCTTCCATAGACATTGAAATTTGCACTGGAAAAAGACAAAAAACATTCCGTGTTTACACTGACTGTATATTATTTTCATGTATTTTTCACATTGCATTTCAATTCATGCTAACATGCAATTTTATATGCTTTAAGTCCGGACCTGAACCTGAACTGCTGGACTTGAATCCGGACCTGAACCTGAAATTGAGTTTAGGTACGCACCACTAGACCACTATTCTGTATGTAGTTTGTGGCATTTTAACAAGCTATAATAATCCAGGGTGTGAAACATATTGTTTTCTTCCCCTGCATGCGATTGTTTTTGATATGTTATAAAGTTTCTCTCTAAGAGACGATGGGCGTTTCTCTCTAAGAGACGGTGGGCGTTATAAACTTCCTGGCACGTTTGACCAATTGATGACAACACGCATCACGTGTTAATAAGATCACGTGTTTACAACTCTCGTGCGTTTACATTCTGAAGTGATTGGTCATCAGTATTGATCCTGAAGAAGCCGACAGTTGTCGTTGAAAATTTGTTCCGTGTGTGCGTTTGTGTTGGAAGAAAGTTTAGAATTGTTCTAAGGTTCTCTATTTAAAAAAAAAAGAAGAAGAAATCCCTACCGGCGATAGCCAGGTTGGTGATGAAGAAGTTCATACGTGTCTTCTTGTGCCGCTCCATCCACATGACCAGTAGAACCAGGCTGTTCCCAACCACGATAAAGGCAAACAGAACCCATAGCGTCACAAGCTGCTCTGTCTGAAAAAAAAAAGCATACATCTTTACTGATTATGCCTAAGGGCGTGAACACATAGGTCGTGCGATCGTCGTACGATCGCTAACTTTGGGTATTTTGGAGGACAAAAATCGTCTGCAAAGTTCAACTGTCTTGGTACACAAAATGTTGTTTGGATCCATGGCGAGGGTTGGTTCTGTCACGGCTTCCTTGACAATCATATGGCATCAAAATCGTACGACGATTGCACGACCTATGTGTGACCGTAGGTGGTTAAGGTTACTGTAGCTATAATATTCAGGATTTTTTTTATTAAGTATTGGACGTGTATGTTCCTTTTTGATCCCCTGTACAGAGTCGATATTTTTGTGTCTACCCGTATACGTACCTATTTAAAAACGTTGTCAATAGATTGATATTTAGTGGGTGGGGAGCCCAAAAGGTCCCATTTGCAGGAAATGCAATTCAAGATTTGGTAGAAATAGTGATTAATCAGATATTGACATAAAGTTCATCTATTTAATATCCATGTCTTTTTTCAGTTAGATCTATACGTTTCACATAATCGTTGCTGCTTGATTTAAATGCATTTCGTTTGATTTTCAGAGATTTGACTGAACAAATGTTGTTCGAGAAAGCTCATAAAACTTCTTGGCAAACGACCCTGACTTTTATTTCGTTTTACAGGATAGATATCTTGTTAATGACTTGTTAACAAAAGCATGGGCATGGTTATCTCTTGCACACACACGCTGGCGTTCAACTGATAGGTCTATGATCAAGGCGATAATGACAATGAAATGGCCATTACACTATCAGAGTTGGTTATCGTGATCATCTGTCTCGTCTTATCGTTCTACGGAGTGTATTCTAGAGATGCTGATGTAAAAGAATGTAATTTCCTCTATTAAGATCAATCTTTGCTTGCCGCTATGTTATCACTGTAATTATCGATGAAGGTTAGACATCCAGATAATATAAGATACACCAAAAAGCAAATACTCAAGCTACTGGATATGGTTTTGGAAACGGTCAGAATTTTCAGATAGCATCCACTATCTTTTGCCGATTACACTGAATAAGATCTGTAATGTATCAGATACAGCATATTCCTCATATTATACATCTTACACATCTTCTATTTTGACTTTGAGAAGTGCCTATGACATGATTCTATGACATCAGTATCCGTTTTCCGAATTTTGTTTGTACTAATTTTGATATTTGTACTATTTACAGTATGGTCGTATACTTTTTTCTAGAAATGGACAAAAACGCTGGGATGCCATCCATATAACTGAGTTAATCAACTTTGACTAAGTTCCAATTGTGCTCTATCAACAGGATTGGTCGTTACTTATCCCATTTTTGGGGTCCTCAAAAAAAACTAGTTTGGAAACACATGTTAGAGATGCGCTTGTTAGGGTAGAAAACCTCAACCCATTGTTTTTTTTTTACCAAAAGATGATTCTTGAACCTCGTACTGGTAAAAAATGGGATAACATAGTTGCTGTCCATTTTTTTAACAAAAGATACCTATCGAATCTCTTACTGGTAAAGATGGGATAACACCCATGTGTCCCATTTTGTACTATATGAATAAATGGACTAAATAATCAAGTATCTATCATTCCTTTCCTGAAATATTAAGCTGATATCATTACCTGGTGGGTTGAGTAGATGGTCCCTCCCTTTGGCTCGTCAGTGGCTGTGCCGTTGGTACTATTGAAGAGAATGTCGGTCGCATTTTCGAGGGAAACATTCAGCGAAGACAGGGATCCTAACTCTTCCGCGCTGCCACCGGATGCAGAGCCATTGCCACCGCCGGCCATCGTCAATGCAAGGCCTCCGTGCTTAGCGGTGTTGTCCTAGGATGCAACCGCTACCAAAACCCTGTAAAGAATAAACGTCAAATTACTCTACAGGTATTGGCCTACGATGTAACCACTACCAAAACTCTGAAAAGAATAAACGTCGAATTACTCTACAGGTATTGGCCTACAATGCAACCGCTACCAAAACCCTGTAAAGAATAAACGTCAAATTACTCTACAGGTATTGGCCTACGATGTAACCACTACCAAAACTCTGAAAAGAATAAACGTCGAATTACTCTACAGGTATTGGCCTACAATGCAACCGCTACCAAAACCCTGTAAAGAATAAACGTCAAATTACTCTACAGGTATTGGCCTACGATGTAACCACTACCAAAACTCTGAAAAGAATAAACGTCGAATTACTCTACAGGTATTGGCCTACGATGCAACCACTACCAAAACCCTGAAAAGAATAAACGTCGAATTACTGTACAGGCATTGGCCTACAATGCAACCGCTACCAAAACTCTGAAAAGAATAAACGTCGAATTACTCTACAGGTATCGGCCCACAATGCAACCGCTACCAAAACTCTGAAAAGAATAAACGTCGAATTACTCTACAGGTATTGGCCTACGATGCAACCGCTACCAAAAGTCGGAAAAGAATAAACGTCGAATTAACCTACAGGTATTGGCCTACGATGCAACCGCTACCAAAACTCTGAAAAGAATAAACGTCAAATTACCCTACAGGCATTGGCCTACAATGCAACCGCTACCAAAACCCTGAAAAGAATAAACGTCGAATTACTCTACAGGTATTGGCCTACGATGCAACCGCTACCAAAAGTCGGAAAAGAATAAACGTCGAATTAACCTACAGGTATTGGCCTACGATGCAACCGCTACCAAAACTCTGAAAAGAATAAACGTCAAATTACCCTACAGGCATTGGCCTACAATGCAACCGCTACCAAAACCCTGAAAAGAATAAACGTCAAATTACCCTACAGGTATTGGCCTACGATGCAACCGCTACCAAAACCTTGACAAGAATAAACATCGAATTACCGTACAGGCATTGGCCTACAATGCAACCGCTACCAAAACTCTGAAAAGAATACACGTCGAATTACTCTACAGGTATTGGCCTACGATGCAACCGCTACCAAAACCCTGTAAAGAATAAACGTCGAATTACCGTACAGGCATTGGCCTACGATGCAATCGCTACCAAAACCCTGAAAAGAATAAACGTCGAATTAACCTACAGGTATTGGCCTACAATGTAACCGCTACCAAAACTCTGAAAAGAATACACGTCGAATTACTCTATAGGTATTGGCCTACGATGCAACCGCTACCAAAACCCTGTAAAGAATAAACGTCGTATTACCCTAAAGGTATCACACTGAGAACGGCCAATTTGTAAGATGGAGGTTTTAAAGTCTCCCAGAATGAACAAGCCATCTAAGAGCGATTTCATCTAAGATCTCTCGCTAGGCAAGCTGGCACATAATTGCAACCCATCACTGAAAATAAGCACTTGTGGGAGGTAGTTATTTATAAGAAGGCCACGGTCTAACTACAGAGTACAGTGTTTTACAGTAATAAGCATGAAACAGAAACTGTTGGTTTCCTTCGTACTCATTGGATGATTTCAGCAACTGTAAACGTCACTGAAAGTAAGCACCAATGGGAGGTAGTTATTTATGAGAAGGGCAAGGTCTAGCTACAGAGTAGGGTATTTACAGTAATAAGCATGAAATAGAAACAGTTAGTTTCCCACCACTCATTGGATGGTTTTTTAGCAGATCTAAACGTCACTGAAAATGAGCGCCAATGGGGGGTCGTTATGTATAAGTAGGAAAAGGTCTAAGTACAGAGTAGAGTTGTTTTTTTCAGTAATAGGCATGTATTAGGAACGGTTTGTTTCCCACTCATTGGATGATTTTAGCAGCTCTAAACGTCGCTGAAAATTAGCACTAATGGGGGGGGGGTAGTTATGTATTAGAAGGACAAAGTCTAACTACAGAGTAGAGTGTTTTACAGTAATAAGTATGAAATAGAAACAGTTTGTTTCCTACTTGTTGGATTATTTGAAGCAGGTGTTAGCGTCACTGCAAATAAGCACCAATGGGAGTCAGTCATTTATAAGAAGGGCAAAGTCTAGCTACAGAGTAGATTTTTTTACAGTAATAAGCATGAAATAGGAACATTTTGTTTCCCACTCGATGTCTAATTTTAGCAGTTTTAAACGTCATTCAAAATAAGCACCAATTGGAGGTAGTTATCTATGAAAAGGACAAGGTCCGTGTATAGCACAGTGCTTTACAGTAATAAGCATGAAATAGAAACATTCGTTTTCCATTGGTCAGTTATTAGATGATTGTTAAGGGTTACCCTCAATTGATTTAAAATGTGCTGCAATATAACTATAAGCTAAGCGTAAATGCCTCAGGTATCACCTCGAATTGGAATGTGATGATCAGAGACAACCAAATAAGCTAGTCTTGCAATCTATTACCTCCTTAAAAATGGAAGTATTGTTGATGGGGTGTCTACGTGTGTATCTTTGTGTTTCCTGTTGGAAGTATTTGTTATCAGCATACCTTAAGTACATCTGCATGGATTGTAATTATATTTGGTATGTGAATAAAAAATTTGGAAAGGTCGTAGTTGATTTTGGGCCCCCAGGTGTGAGAGCTTGGTACTGCAACAGAACCTCCGTTTTTTATCCTTTGCCCAGGACATAGGCCTTTAGTTTTTAGTGGCAGGTAGCTTTTGACGTAAGTTTGGGTCACCTAGGAGCTTACTATGGAACTGCAGTAGCGCTTCTATTAGGCTATTTGACCTATGCAAGTTTCGGGAGAATAGAAGGTCTAAGGTACGATCTACTTCAAGGACAATAACTGCTCAAAGGAACGACAGATTCCCATGATATTTGGCCTTCAGGTAGCCTAGACAGAGATGCAGACAATACAGTACAAAGTATGCAAATTAGGACTTAATCTGCATAATCAATGAGAAAAAATTGTCTGTAATTCTACTTCATAAAGATTTAGTGTTTCCAGCCAAGCCTTGCATGATTCTGTCACCACCTTTTTATAGGCTCGCCTGTGTGTCATTGCCAGCTATAAAAGTCATGTATTGTGTCCTCCAGGTGTATCTTATCTCAACACCACAGTCTCTGGTTAGGGATCGAGCAGGCAGTGGTCATCAAACGGTGCCGTTAATGTATATCTAGGGGACAAAATGTAATAAAAGTACATTGAATTGCTGATACATGATAGGGCAAAATCAAACTACCATTATAACGAGAAGTATTTTACCAGTGCGTTGCAGGTCAGTGTGACCGCAAGGAAAAATTGGCAAATCGCAATGATTTGATCTCCGAGTGAGATACCAGCTTTAGTGCTATATGTTACTTTCATCTTTCAAATAAAATGCAGCAACGGCCGTTTTGTTGGTACACAAACAAAATGATTGTGGTCAGAATGTCATATACTCAGTTTGGGCCCAAGGTTAGATACAATATTACATTATCGGAAATCGCAGTGTTATTACGTAATTAAAAAACAATATGCGAAGATAAAATTCACGAGAAAAGGATTTGCAATTGACGATATCATCTGTTGGCGACTAGCTTGCGTCTAGTTCACGCTTATTCGCGACATTCTGGGATTTTTAAAAGAATTCTCAATTTCAGCTGACCAATCATGATCAGCGACGTGATGGCGACTGTTAGCCAATGGCATGACTCTGTGATATGCTCGCTTGAGTGAAGTATAAATCATTTGTTCACTGATAAGATTGGATCGGATTCGGAAGGCACAGATATTGAATGAGATACGTATAAAGGTGGTATCTCATTGCACTTGGGGCACCAGTGCGGCACTGCCGGGTTCCAAGGACTACCCAATGAATAATGAACTAATTTTAATAATACGTTTTGTGTATTTTGTTGTCTTCTAAGTAATACTTTAACGTATTATGCAATATCTAAATCATTTGGCGAAAATAACACAAAATGCCAGAGTGAACGAAGCCCGCAGTGCCGCACCGGTGCCCCAAGTGCAGTGAGATACCATCTAAAACGTTATATGATGAAGAGATCGGATGACTGGGCCGTGTGCTTCAAGTGTCTGTACCACCATTATCCTTCACCGTGTGACCTTGAAGACAAGATAGCTGTTGAACCCAGAAGGTGTTATGACGATAAGGATGGTACAAACATCTTCGTCAATAAGTCATTTCCTTCCCAAGGACACAGGAGTAAGTGATGGGGTCTTGTAGAGTATGGAGACAGTCTCAGGCAACGGTTGTATACAACAAATTCAGCAAATAACATTATAGCACCAGGAGATTCAAGGTCACTTTGCTGCTCTAAAGAACATACACTATAATCTGTCGATCTAGTAGAACTTACACCAGCGTTTACACATGCCCTTTGTGAGCACTAGTAAGCTAAGGCCTTTACTAGGAAACAAAATGTTTTTCATTACACGACCGACCTCAAAAACCTTTCGACCGTGGCCTCTTTCTTTTTGTTCCGCCGGGGGGCAAAGGACATTAGATTTTCCATCTGCCATTGAGAATGATGAATTTCAAAACAGACCTGTATTTTATACCTTTATGTCTTTGAACAGTGAATAAAGGAATGTTAAGGAAACATTGTACGGTGGACACTTTATTGGTATACTTGTGCTTGTACCATGTATGTCTGAATAATAACTAAATAGATACGATAAATGCCAGTTTCTGGTGCATTTCAGCTTAACGTTGCTAAATTAGATTTGTCGGATCACTTCGGCACAAACCTCAATACATCGTTTGTAAGCGTTTGAAAAAAAAATTAATAGAACCCCTGCCTACCAACCCCCTTTTTTCAGGCCCGCAACCGGATACGAAACCTTTTTTTCTAGGCCTAGTTACATACACACAAGTTTTCCACAAAGGCTTGAAAGAGAGAGAAAAAACACTTCTATTTCATGACATTCTTGACACTCATGATTCCATATCATTCCATAACATCCAAGTAAAACTATCTGTATCACAGGTAATCGTAAAATAAACTCCTTACAATGTTTAAGTCACAACCTCGAGATTCAACATTACCATAAGAGACGTAACCTGCTATAAAGAAACCATAAGAAGTCTTCCAGTATGTATCCCCAAGGTGAGACAAATTGTTGCAAATGTTTCCAACAGTTTATGATTGCCAATTTGTTCCCTCTGAGTCTAAACCCTCAGTGTGTGGTCCTGTGATGGGATATCATTACACCAGTCATACAGGAAGAACCCATACCGTGACGATTTACCCACACATGCCATACGGAAACGGCTTTTAAACAACCATCGAGATAAACTGTTCTGCGTAATGCGTTACGACCATGATACGATTGATTGCATTCGGTCCATCTTGAACTCGATGTTTGCGTTTGAAAACCCTATGCGTTACGTTCATCATTTCAGTGCAGGAATGCATTGACGTTGAATGAAGAATAAAATTGAGCATGAACGTTTATCTGAGTTCTAGTAAAATACTGTCTGAAGAGGTCAACTTATTCTCGGACATAAAGATAGGCACACCAACCTACTTTCAACGGGGACGAGGGACAGTACCGACTTCCACTGACATTTGACTCATTGCTGACGTCACACGCACAGAAAGTCACGTGTCCACAGCGATTGGTTAAGACAGCTGACGATAGCTGATGAGACTATTCTAAGTCGGAGAACAGCTTTATTTTTCACATCTAGCTTGTTTGGTACTTGAATATTTGAATGAGCTATATTATATACTCCATTAAGAATATGTTGAAGAAATTTCCTTAGCATTAATTGACGCTCATAACTACATCTTATGAGAGTCAACGATAAATTATCCCGTATCTCTTCTTGTAAAGTAATGCAGGGGGCAGAAAGATACTAAGTATACTGAGATACACAGTGGAACTATAGCTGCTTTATAGTTCCACTATTTTCTTTTACTTGAACAAATGTGCCACCATAGTACATCTGTAAATCCTACTTCATGTATTGTTTACGATTATAGTCGACCCATAGAGATTTGAAGTGGCATCGTATACCGGAGTAAAAGAAAGTTATAGGTTTTATCATATACTTTGAGATAAAACTGACTTGCGTTTGGTAATAAAGTGTCTTTTATACATCTAGAATAATGGAATACCGCATAAAAGAGCCTCCAGCTAATACCTAGTGTTTCAAATGTTACGATAATCTATTTCAAGTTACAATTTGATCCTGGGCACAGTAGAAGTTACATCAAGCATGTGTACAACAAATATGAATAAAACTCCAACAGTTGTAGTTTTTAAACGGGAATCAAACGCCTTATCTAAATTAGCTAACTCTCGGAAATATTAATTTAGTAGCATCAAAAACAAAAATCCACCATTACCGCCATTATGGTATCATATTTGTATCATAAAGAAGAAATATGGCTTACTAATGTAGTATGTGAACATTTCTATCATTCGTTAGTTATCGGAATTCCCTAGATTGAAGCTGTCTCGTCACAAAAACGTCTTTACCTACTTTTCAGTAAATACTTAAAGAAAATTGACTTCAAAACAGGTCAAATATATCTGAGTCATGAAACTTCACCCTAGTACATTTTATACTTTGTTTGACCATTACCGATTGCCAAACGATCTTCATAACTTTAACCCAGTATAATCTGTAGTTGCTGGAATGGTACCAAAGATAGTCACAGAATATCAAAAGCATTCAATCATATCTCCCATCTCCAAGCCTCATCCTATCTCATAAAGAAAAAGCTTATATCATCTAGTACACTCTAGGCGGGCAGTTTAGTCATTTGCAAGCGTTTTGATGATAAGATCATGTCCTAAGAACCACAATACATAAACCATAATCGCTAACCGCCTCTGCGAATCACCCTCACTCTAAATGATCACTTCTTATTTTTCATAACGAACGCTTGGGGGATATCTATACGTGCATCGACTGATACTACGTGTTGCACAGAACCGATATCAATCATAAAGAGGAGTTTAGTTCGAGTCATTGCCCCAATATTTTCCACAAAGTTACACCGAAAGGCTTAGAGGGATCTCAAAATGGATTGCGGCTAAAAGTACATGATTTGAATTTGCTGCAGCGACTTGTACCGTGTTGGTTTATTGCAAGGCATAGGCATGACAGTTACAACAGTTTTATTCTTTTTATTACACACCAGTGGGAAGGTTGAATATAATGGGGCAATTTTCGATGGGGGTATTCAAGAGGTCCCCTGTTATTCCTAAATAGTAGATCCCTTGTTAGATAGTCATCAAAAGCCACTACAAATGATTATGGAAGTGATAGTAGATGTTATTACTGCTTTGGGCCTGTTTGTGAAGATTTCAGAAGTTTTTTCAGGCCGTAAAACTTAATTTATTTATTTATTTCATCTTGAAACAGATGGGTAGCCCCTACAACAGTGCGTAGTTGATTTCCAAGGGGGCCCATCAAACATACATGTAAATAATAAATACAGGACAAAAACGTGGTAACAATCACTTCTTATAAAAGGTGATTGATATTGGTCAGCAAAAGACAGATTTTTTCTTATACTTGAATGTAATAAATCCATACATAATGATAATACAAAATAACTTAATTGCACAACAATTGTACGAGGTACAAAGTATGGCATCTACATAACTACATTTCTATAGCTTTATTTAAGGCTTATCTAACTAATACAGGAGTTGTAGTATGGCATAAGTGTCTTACAATCATTGGAGGCTTTTACTATCATTTGAGGAAGTTCTAAACCTTCTTTGATATATTTTCCTATATCTGCCATTCAGGGATTGTCACATGTCATAATGTATTTGAATTTGCACTTCAGGTCCATTGATATAAATCATTGTGTATAAGATGACATGTGACCGTAATCAACATTATGAACGACCCCCGCAGTGCCACACCAGTGCCCCAAGTGCAGTGAGATAACACCTAAAGGCACGTATTTGAAAAATGACACCACAACCGGCTGTCCTATCACATTGCTACTGCCTGGTCTAAAGTTGTCATTTCAAATCCCACATGAAATACAAGACCATACTTGTGCAATTTTCTTTTATGCTAATCCTTGAAACGTCCTACCCCTGGCTTTAAAACAGGAAATCGCGTCAAGCTTCCAATTTGTCATGATTTGTGTACACAGAAATTTTCATGCGCCCTTTTTCCATAGGGATTGTGTGATGATTCCAAACAGAATTCTTGAACAGTTGTTTACAGACAGTTTTAACAGTTAATTTAACAATAGGAATGAATTAGAATGCTGTATGTCTTTGTTCAGTTTATATACCTGTACAGTGTACGTATTTAGACCATATTCATGTTTTCTGTCGTCTGTACCATATGTTTTGCATAATCAAAGATGGGACCTTGAAACGCCTATGAATATTGAAGGCATACGACTGTCGTGGTGTGGTTACTGTACTAACGATTGAAACATTGTTGTAAAACGTCAGCAAACCTGAAAAAAAATACCCATTAACTGAATTCGAACATTAGATGATGTATGCTTGTATATGTCCGGTTATCACAGCTTTGCAGGGCGACGTACCACAAAATTTGAACGGTACGAAATATATTTTTCAAGTTTGATAACAGACAATACTCGCTGTTTTCTACGTACCAGCGTAGCAGACGAACTCGCCAGCAGTGATTAGTTAAAGTATGTCTCATGAAGCATAAGAAATTTAATACTGTGTTTCCACTTACGGTCTGTGGGTAGGAATTCTCTCTTTTTATATTTAGGCCACAACAAGCAAATTATATGCATGACATACTTTACATAGTGCAAAAATAATGAGTTTTCCCTAGATGTATCGTAGAGTGGACGTCGTTGACACCAATTTCTGTAGGGTTACCCTCATTACTATAGATAGCTTTAAAGAATGCCTACCGTTATGTGTACAAAGATTAGGTGTGACAGGACGTTCACGTAATATAAACAGCTGCTGTCGCGCCGCGTGCCTGCAAAGCTGGTGTGTTACGCCGAATCATAAATGTAGCTAACGTTATACCAGCTATACAGATACAGAAGCTAGTGTGTTACACCAAAGGGTGGCTATACCAGCTATACAGATACAGAAGCTGTTGTGTTACAGTTACACCAAAGAGCTATACCTGATATAGATCTAAAAATACAGAAAATCGTGTGTTCAAATCCAATCCAACCTCAACAGCTGTATTACTTACGAACGTTTCGAGTGACAGACATCACTCTTCTTCAGTGTCACTAAAAGATGATTGTATCTTACGCTGAAAGTTAGCTATACACGCCATGTAGAAACATGTAACGTTATACGGAAGCATGCGCCACTGGCGGTCATTAAAGAGTACCACCAACTGGAAATATATAACTCAACCATCCAGCACATAAGCACTAACAATGCAAACGCCTCCGGAGGGTTCTATAAAGGAGGAATTGGGCTTATCATTTGGAGCTTTAAAGTCTGACTTACAGTGAAGAGCAAGGATTTGACGACGTATTTGTAGTACTTCTTGAAGTTTTGCCATTGTCACTTGCGTAGGTGGTGAATTATATGGTATAGCGAGTGTACGTTTTGGACAGGAACATGTTGTGCAATTGCGAAGGGCATTTTTACACATTTTTCTTTTTTACTTTGCTCAGGGGAAAAACTGAAAACTGCAGTTAGAACCGTCCCTTGTAAAATAGAAGGTCTCGTGTTTGAGAAAAGCAACGTTAAAGAACCCACGCTGTATTTGTATATATATTCTACATTGAAATAAATGTTCATATTTTTTCAGCCAATTATGCAGCCCAAAAGGGGTTCGTCAAATCTTGCCATTTCCAGACGTAATACCAAAGACTACGCTAGTATGAAGAATCGTACAATGTTTTAACGCTAGTTCGCCTTTATTTGGTGGTGAACTGTTGTTTTTGAAAACAGGGTATTCAGGAATATTAGGTCGAAGGAATGTTGTTTTAAAATTGTGATATTTTCAAAACATTGCAGTTTGAAACCAACATCCGTTGACTTGACATCCCTAAATTCATCCTGTTTTTAAAAACAGCGGATATGTGTAACCCCACGAATAAATGTGAATAAGCCTTAAAACTCTCAATAAAAAATGGATAATTTACACCATATACTGCATACGACTTGCACAGTGTGATATCAAACATAACTCGCTACCGGCCAATACTTGAATGTCTTTGAAGAAAACAAATAGTCGATCTTAAATCCTCAAGGACTGCATATTCTTATAACAAGACACACAACAAAATCTTCATGTCTTCAGGATTGTGAGAGTCAAATCTTAAGACTATGCACAGTAAATGCACGTCCCTAAAATCAACTTTTAATATTGTGACTCATTATATATAATATACCTGTTGCAGCCAGTATTAAGATTAGTCTACAACAGACGCTCTTTGTAAACGCCGCTACAACAACAAGTCACGGCGTTTCAACAAAAATCTTGAGAATACGTCTGCAAGGAGTTAGAAAAATCGTTCTTACCTGCACTTGCTACGTCTCCGAGGCCTTCTTGAAATGTTTAAGACGAATCCTAAGGAGAGAAAATACAAGTAAACCGCTCTGTGAGCCACAGAAACGGACCAATACTGGCAGAGTGTGGCCGGTATCAGTCTACTGTACTTATCATAACACAAGCGCAGGCCTATATGACTATACACGATACATTATGCAATGCAAAACATGTCGTGACTCAGTTAAAACGGCGTGGGTACGTTCAAACGCTATTTCTTCTAGGAATCAGTAAGATTACTCATTGGTCAAGGGTCTCTACTTATGCTAAACAACAATACGCAACAAAAAACAAACCAAACTCACTACAACGTCGACCGCCATATCAAAAAAAACTTCAAGTCATTTCATTCAAAGCTTCGGTGTTCCTTCAGCAAATACCAGTAAAGAATTGCTTTGGGGTCTTGGTGATGGTATTTGTAGACATCAGGTTGGGGGAGGGGGGCCTTGGGTATATTCAACAGTCAAATAGTAACTTGAGGTTTGAGGAGAACTGTCTCATTTTCTATATAGCTAGTAATAAAGCTTTATTCCATTAGCAATAATAGTGGAACATGGGTGGTGTTACATGTCTACTATGACATCATAAGGTGCTATGTTACAGCCATACTACGTAATAACACACGTTTTCTCATCTTCTAACCGAAAAGGGTTCTATTTAGTTTCCATTTTGTAACAAGAGAGTGTATATCAATGTAATCCACCGTTACGGTTTGCGTCATAAGTATAGAATGTGTTTTTATATTATTAATTCGGAGATAGACGCATTGGCCTGGAAAGCATACGTTTTACAACGACTAGAGTATTTCAACTTCAATGAACAGTACGATGTTAAATGCTTCCATGCAATACGAGTTGGGTACGTTGTTAAAACTACGGGCAGAGTAAAGTTGCGGTAGGCCATGTCCTTCGTGTCTCAATCCCGTCTGTACGTGCGTACACCGTCTTTAAACGTCCATAACAAAACATTGAAGCGTCTATACATGTGTGCCGCTCCCAGCCTTCGGATCGAGAGCGCAAACAAAGCTACGACCTATGCAGAGCTGCTAAGCAGAGCGGGGAGGGGGGCGGCAACACATCCCACGTTGTGTCCCAATAAAGGGTACGTACGCGGTCACCAGAGTTTTCAGAGCGCCAAGCTACGGCTGGGGAAAAGTTGTGTCCACGAGCGATGTCCTTTGTGTTGAAATGAGAGGTGGGGGTGGGGGGGGGGGGATAGTAACACCTACCATAGTGGGAGAGGCCGTCCCGATGAAGTGTTGGTTACGAAGGGTTACCCGTGGTTCCAAAGCGCTCAGCTACGTACAACAGGATTACTCGTGTGATTACACTTTAATCCTGCGGGTTCAAGGCCGCCCCTATGTCAGAGTGTGTGTGCTGAGCAAGGAGTTTACCAAGGACATACTTTTTTCTAATATTACATCGATGTGGACTCCTATTAAATAAATAGCATTTCTACATCCGTATGTGCGCCCACATGTGATACCCTTAGAACTGAAACAGGGGGTCTAAACACTACCACGTGGAGTGAGGCTATCCCCAAGGAAGATAAAGCTAAGGGCACAACCCGCCGTACGTGAAATTTGTCCGTACGTTTTTTGGGAGGCCACGTCCGCCACGTATTTCTGGAAACGTTCAGGCTGTACAGGGCAGGCGCGTCGTCCGTACTGGCACGCACGGGGGGCGAATCTGCAGCCCGATGGCACACAAAGTTTTGCCTGCACGTAAAGTTCTACGGCGTGTCTGCGTGCTCCCAAATCCGTCGGATTCCCTACGAGTTCGTACAGAGGCGGTACTTACCACTTACGGATCCCAAAAGATAGCCCACGTTTTGGCAAATAGACAGTACGCATTTGCACGTACGGCGGGCTGTGCCCTTTGCTTTACGTGCGCGATGGGTCACCCGAGCCTCCGAAGGGAGCCCAGACAAGTGGCGGTGTGTCCACGGGCGGTGTCCTTGCTACTGAAATGGGGGAGAGGGTATCCGTATGTATTGCTTGAAATATAAGGGTTAACTTTTTAACTTTTTTTCACATTACATTTGCTTATTCTGACCGTTAGACACCTTCACTCATTCACTCACTCAGTCATTCACCCACTAATTCATTAATTCCCTCACGCACTCACTCACTCACCCGTCCACCCATCTACAAAATCACCTCACCACTCACTCACTCACTCACTCACTCACTCACTCACTCACTCACTCACTCACTCACTCACTCACTCACTCTCACTCACTCACTCACTCACTCACTCACTCACTCACTCACTCACACACACACACACACACACACACACACACACACACACACACACATACACACACATACACAGGAAGAAATGCAAGAAACATTCGCTAGATGGCACTTCAGTCAAGGTAGTTGTAGCCATGCGTGTTATATCATCTAGCTGTTGACCTTCTTGTGTTTCACAAACCAAGAGATACTTCATAGATCAAACAAAGGAACGTGTCACAAAATCATCTTTATTTTAGCAACTAAAGGCGCAACATTTCTGACGACCGAGCTTCTTTGACAGTTACTCTCACCTGTCCCTGGTACAAACAAAGCAACGTGACAGAGAAGACAGACCATTCACTATCAGATTAACATACCTATCCATGGCGCTAAATGCCATCCATAGACAAACACGCCTGTCCTTGGTGCTGAACACCATCCACACGTAGTAAAACATACCTGTCCTTTTTCCTCAGTACAACACACACACACACACACACGTATTCAAGAGTGAATGTCAGAGAAACCTCGCCGTCAGAAAACGCTGATGCAATTCTTGAATGCATTTTCGGCAAATTAGATTTGAATCTGAGAATACAATTCACACGTATGCGGTACCATTTTTTTGCGACGCCTCAGAGGCGGAGGCATTTTCCTTAGACAGTTACAACTGATCCAATAAGATGAACAGAGAACAAGATGAGCAGCAAAGGAAGGTGAGGAGAGACTTCCATCGCGCCACTCGTATGTTTGAATGTCCCATCATCCCTTTCGTACACTCGGCCAAACAGAGCAGCTGAAAGAAGAGGCTTGGATATCCCGGATGTACTGATTATAGCGCCATTTTTGTACTCCCATTCACCTACTGCAAGGTCCATTCCGATCCCGCGTGTCAGAACCTCTGGAAAGACGTGAGGAAACTTGAAGTTTCCCGCCAAGCGCAGGTGGGAGAATGTCGTCTGCGCGTCGTTGGTTGGCTGGCCGCAGGTGTCACGTGACGAGTTAGCGCACTTCACCAGTGCGCATATCTGTAGGTAGTACTGTCCCTCGTTCGTGTGGAGGTCGTCAAAAGCACCGAAGGCGTAAATTTCCGACGAAATTCCCGATTTTGTGTAATTCAGGCTACAGCATAAGTCATTTTGACAGATGATGACGTAATCGCTCTCTTTTGTAAGATCCACGAAAGTAAAAGGGTCACCGAACAAGTCAGAAACGAACTCTGTGTCGTGCTGTGTGATTGGTAGCTCTGCTGATCTAACGCCATTCTTTATTGGTTTGATGGGGATTTCTGCGACCAATAACCTTCCCTCAGTTGAGTTCATGTCGTGATAATAGCTGACGGCACCGGAAGGGGTGGAGATCGTACTTCCGGTCATACGTCTGTCAAGGACGTGCGTGTTAGACGACAAGAAGTTAACACCCATACCCATGGCCCAGGCTTGGTGAAACTCTACGGAAACAAAAAGTGGCAAAACATCCATCCAAGCCGTCGGGAACACGATCGTATCTACACCGCAATCTTCCACTAGTGCCACGGCAGGGTCGCGAAACAGGACATCAAAACAAGTGAAGACTCCGAACTTTCCGAACGGAGTCTGGAAGGTTACGATCTCCACCGACGGCGGGCGGTTGAACTGCAGTTCCGTCATGAAGAGGTGTTCTTTATGGTACCTGGCGACAATCGTTCCTTCGTTATCGAAAACAACGTCGGTGTTAAACTGGTATCTGCCGTCATTCGGGCAAGAACTGTCCTCAGAACTGTCGCAAAACTGCTTGTCTCCGAAGTTTGCGACAACATAGATGTTATTCTCTTTGGCCATACAACTGAGGTTTTGTTGAACTGGGGTGTCGTTAAAACGGTCGGGATCGTCGCAAGGGTTCCATACAATCTTCTCCGGATCGGGGATCGTTTCCAAATAGAAATATTGATTCTCTCTGGATTGGAATCCGTGAATTCCGTCCTCCGGAAAGACTATTATGTCCGCACCCTGTGGGAAAAGTAAACACAAAACATTGAACTTGTCGCAGAAAAAGAGGTTAAAGATATTTATGAGGCAATATACACAAAGCATAGCATACCAACGCAGTTAGGCCATACACTATAGTTTCTGCTCTATACCAAAGGTCATCTTTTATCAGAGTGAGTAAGCACATTGAGTCAGCTCTAAGTATCAATATTTTATCTCTGTTTGCCGACAAGCAACCTTTGTTTAAAGGACATTTAAACATTACAGAAAAGTACACATGTGATGCAGGCAAACTTCAACTACTTCAGCTTAAGATACCCGTCTAGTGGAATGGGTGTGTTAACGCATGTTTGCCCTGTGCCACTCGGTATCAGTAACGTTATGCTTGTGTGAAATGCCCTAGCGGTTAATACCCTTTCATCAAGAGTTTTAAGTTTCATCACTTTGACGGTTTGTTAGGCCATGCTTATTACCTTCGCCGAGAAGGTTATATTTTCATTATGTAGATGGCATACTAATTGGGCACTGCAAAATTGATGTCTGCGTGCGAAACAAAAAGTTGCCTTCATTATAAAATTCAAGTGGTCAGGAAGTTTTTTTATAAAGAACTGAACACACAAAACATGGTATATACCAAACAATATGTTCTTACTTTTTGCACTTTTACATTTTCTTCTGTGACTTTTGAATGTCCTTTGACTTTCTACGACATTATTCCTTTTCTGGTGTAATTTTGAATATCGTATTGCTCATTCTTCAGCTTCTTCGTATGGTCGCCAACCCTTTTTTGCAAAACGGGTAAAATAATGTGCGCGCAGATGTCATCAATATAATGATGTCAACATGGCTTGAGTAAACCAAGCAAACTACTGATAACGAGGAAAAAGAATGCGGTCAACGTCCGTTCGGTAAACCACATTTGTCTAGATTCACCGTTAAGACACTCAAGGAAATAAGAAACTAAAAGAAGATTTTCTCAAGAACTTTACCCGTACACAAGAAACCATACCTGTCTTTTAGCCTCCCTTGTCTGTTCTCTGTAAACGTCCAGGTTTTGTTTCATGAAGTCTATCGCCTCTTGTCGAGTTGGGGGTTGGCCAGGTATAGAAGTCCACACCACCGCATGTTCGTACACCGCAGCCACAAAACTCGTGTCGTCATAACACGAGACAACCTGTGACATCCACAGCAAGACCAGTACGGAAAACATCGTCATTTTATCGGCTTGTTGAAGATGATAGTCGCAAAAGTATTCTGAGGACAGTTAAGAACAATTAAGTGCTACTGTATGTGGGACAGGAAATGGCATGTTCCATTTCTAGGAGAGGGGTTCTGAGTGACGCAATCGAATGACTCAGTGTCCTTATATGCTAACGTCACATTTCCAAACCGGGGCCTGGCCGGGCTGTTTGTGGAAACGAAAAATAAAACTGTATACGTGAAAAGATACACAAATAATGCGCAACGACTATTCTGTTTAGGTCTTTTGTAGTTTGGTGTCTTTTTTATGTTACTTGTCGTTCCCAAAAGCTGCCCGGCCGGGCCCCGGGTCGGAAATGTGATGTAGGCCTTTTTAAAACACTTGTCGATTAAACAGTGTTCAAATGATTGATAACTTATTAACGTTGAACAGGAAGTGGGAGATCTCATCATACTTCATAATCGAAAAGGTGGCCACGGTCTATGTGAGAAACTTTAAAAGACTTCTATGAGCGAGCAGTCGGAGAAAAATGTATAGGGGCACGTATACTAAATCCGCATGTTTGCCGTATTTAAAGTTTCGGGACTTAGGTAAAGTTTGTGGGAAGAATTCTTTTTTTTAAACTTTGACTTTGACGTAAAAGACTTGTTCGACAGCAAACATTACCTAAGCCCGTAAATACCAATACGGAACTCATACGGATTTGATAGGCGCACAAGCGTGAACCCCTATAACACGACTATCATTAACACAGGCATTGCTGTAATGAAAAGTTGATAATAATCGCAATTCACTCTCACACGACGCCTTAGATGTAATCATTCAGACTAGATTATGCATCAAAGGCTTGCTACATAGCTCGAATATGAGTACGTAGTACGTAACGTTAATTGGCAACATTGAGTGGGCAGATAAAACCCATTATTTAGAAAAACGTCACTGAATATTTTGGGGTTAAAAGTACAAGTAGTGGTAATCACCCTTCATGATTGGAAGGTTTAACGTGGTCTCAAATATATTCAGTTCCCGTCTAGAAAAACAGACAATTTGGCAACATTCTGAAACAAGTCATCGCTATTTTCGAGTGCCTATTTGTTCTGATGCGATCAATTGTCACTGACAAGCTTTCCTTTGCATTGCATCATTCAAACCTTTGTAACTTCAAGATTTATTGTTCATCAACGTTTTAAAACGTGGATTCCCCTTAGAATACGTCTATTGATGCTCAGGATTTGAGAGCATCTATTTCTTATGTAAACATTATTCTAAGGAATGATAAGGAGATACAGTAGGGAATATACGTGTCTGGTAGAATGCTCTAAGATCGTGTGTTCACAACGAAGCTATAGGCAATGCTCTGTGCAAATCTAATAGCTATATGCAGGTAACTTGTTTGCTAGTAACCTTAAGTCAGGTCATGCGTTAAGACCTTTTTGCGTAGGAGCGTAAGAAATTGAAAATCCTTCTGCGCCTGTAAAGAGTACCAGACATCGAGAACTATGGCAGCTCTCCAAGCGTTGGAAAACGTTACCTTCTCCACCTGCGAGGTTGTGAGCGAAAACGTTACGCTGGAGAATTCTACCGTGACGGTCACAGGTTTCAGCCCCGT
The DNA here is from genome assembly GCF_000003815.2 of Branchiostoma floridae. Lineage (NCBI taxonomy): Eukaryota > Metazoa > Chordata > Leptocardii > Amphioxiformes > Branchiostomatidae > Branchiostoma > Branchiostoma floridae. The sequence continues at coordinate 6,874,013 of NC_049996.1, forward strand.
GTTGTGTGGTCTGAGCGGCTTGTATCCTGCATGGCGACCGGTAGTCGTGTTCGTACTGGTTTGTTTCATCCTGTTGTCCATAATGGATAACGGCTGCTTGGTGGGAACAATAGCAACGAGGGAATCCATGCAGGTAAGTTGACATAGATGGTGGGGCTCTTTGTTGAGTTATTTGCTTTGAGCGTATTTCTCTGGCTTGCGTAGAGCCAAGTATATGTATGTGTATTCCAAAGAGATATTAGAGAGAGAAAGAAAGTGTGAGAGAAATAACAGAGAGAAAGAGGAGTGATAGGGTGGAAAGACTGATCGATTGACACACGGAGAGATAGATGGATAGACAGATAGATCGATGGATAGATAATAGGTAAATAGATGATAGATAAACAGTTAGATAGAGAAATAGAAAAGTAGGTAGATAGAAATGTAAATAGATACTAGACATATATACATAATATATATATATATATATATATAGAGAGAGAGAGAGAGAGAGAGAGACTGCTGGATAGATAGAAAGATGGGTAAAAATGTGAAAAGATAGAGATAGACAGATAAATAAATTATGTAGGTAGATAGATAGATAAAGTTTACAAAGATAACTACATGAAGAAAGGTTGAACCATGGTGAATTGCACATATACAAATAGATATAGCTCAATTTCTTATGGCCGTTTTGATGCTTCAAAAACACACAGTACACTGACGAAAAAAGAACAGAAATATTTTCTAATGGAAAAGGGTCTATTCGTCCTGATGTAATGCATCTGCACGAATGAGTTTCCAGGCTTTTTCTCAATTTTACATTTGATGGCGCGTAAGATTATGGTGCTGTTAGCACACTTGTGTGTAGCACACGTCTCTCAAGCAAATGTAGAACTCAAATCATATCAAAACCTAGGGGAATACAATATTGACGTACCATGCTACTTTTATTTAATTATTGTTATATTTATTGTTCTTTGTGTAATGGCACTGTTGAGAAAGGTGAGTAACTTGAGTGTAGTGTCACATTGTCCTTCTCTCTGTCCATAAGCAAAGCAAATCTCGTCCATATGCCGACACCTCTGAGTATTGTTATACGTTAAGCTAAGGGCACAACGTACTGGCATGTACGGGGGGCGAATCCGCAGCCCGATGGCACACAAAGTTTTGCCTGCACGTAAAGTTCTACGGCGTGTCTGCGTGCTCCAAAATCCGTCGGATTCCCTACGAGTTCGTACGGAGGCAGTACTTTCCACTTACGGATCTCAAAAGATTGCCCACGTTTTGGAACGTAGACAGCACGTATTTGCACGTACGGCGGGTTGTGCCCTTCGCTTTACCAGGTATACCCTAGCGGTGTTACCCATTGGGCTACTGATCAAATAGCATACATATGACGCAGCAGTTCCACGATGTGCAAAAAGGTTAATCCCATGTGCACATTATGTGCACTTACGTACTTAAACCGAGTGCCTGCCTTAACCCACTCCCAATATAACCACTTATCACCTGATGCATCTAACATGTCGCCATCACTCTCAAGTGACATAGGCCAAATCGTGACTTCTTGTTCCACCTTTGCATTTCAAATCTAGACCCGAGAGCCCCTAGGCCTGTCCAGTATACGATACGAGCTCAACGAGGCAAACCTGTTTTTGAAGTGAGCTATAATTGTACTTCTTTTCATACTTGAATCTGGGAGCTCTATGGTAAGAGGTTGCATTAATTCATCACCAAAATTACCCTTTCTTATGCTGATGTTATATAACATATCGCCATAGCTCTCAGTTGACATAGGCCAAGTCGTGACTTCTTGTTCCACCTTTGCATTTCAAATCTAGACCCGAAAACCTCTGTCCAATATAGATACGGGCTCAACGAGGCAAACCTGTTTTTGAAGTGAGCTATAAGTGTACTTCTTTTCATACTTGAATCTGGGAGCTCTATGGTAAGAGGTTGCCTTAATTCATCACCAAAATTACCCTTTCTTATACTGATGTTATATAACATATCGCCATAGCTCTCAGTTGACATAGGCCAAATCGTGACTTCTTGTTCCACCTTTGCATTTCAAATCTAGACCCGAGAGCCCCTGTCAAATATGAATTTAGATACGCGTTCAACGAGGCAAAGTTGTTTTTGAAGCGAGCTGTAAGTATACTTCATACTTGAATCCGAGATCTCTATGGTAAGAGGTGGCCCTTTCGTCGGGGTACAGGCTCAATATACAAATACTTTTATGCGGTTTATACAAAGCATATTCGTTTAGGCCACAGTAAGTAAATTTTATGGATGACACTCTTTTTACAGTCTGCAGAGGATGTCATCTATAAAATTTAATTGCTGTTGTCTAAGGATATCTAGTGGATTCAGTTGAAGAAATAGTTTTGCATGAAAATTCACTGGTGTTGTATTGACACAACAAAGGAATAGCGACTTTCGGAAGATCTTCTACATATATCTATACACATCACCAAGTGAATACAAAAGGGAAGCATACTAGTATATGAATATATCAGCCGGTTTTGAGTATAACGCATCACTTAAACTTCTAGTTCTAATGTCTAAACATTAATATTCATGCATTTTTTCCTATTTCTGCACACAAATACCTCCTAGAATATGTAATCTATTCATCTACAGGATTTAATGTATTAGATTCTTTCGAACAAGCAACAACAAAGACGAACATCTTCATTGTATCTAAAAGGTAGCGTAATGGAGTTGTTGTATGAAGAAAGGGTTTCTCGCTTAATTCAATTGCACCTCTTAGTGCAGATTCCGCGAACACTTTAAGTAATGGTATTTATTCCACCCCTTTCATGTTGGACCTTCACGGTCAAATTTATTTGGTATGCATGAGAAAAAGCTCCCAAAATAGAAATTTAGAATCCTCTTGGATCTTCCGTGTGTGTAGAGTATTGTGTGAGGGTGCTAGGGTGCATGAGGAAATTGGTTATATAGCCTAAAGCGCTGTAGGAGCAGTTACACAAAAAGCATTTTTGTGGATCTAGAATAAGTACATCCTGATTAAACGGTAACGGGCTTGGGGGATTCTAACAGCTTCTTAAAACAAGCTCTGCGAGGCAGTCTCCGTAGGCTAGAAACAGCAAAACGAGTCTAACATATAAAAACCGACGGAGTGTAATAGAACAGATATTATGGAATCGGACAAAAGCCTCGTATGGCCTATAGTGTAGCCCTGACCGAGCCCGGAAGCCCCCCTGTACACATTTGTACACGTGGACTGTCAGATACATTTGGTTGTTTTCACGGGTAGGTCCGGTGTGAAAGGGTTTTTGCCCCCCCGGGGATTTCGCCCCCCCCCCCGGGGGGGGAGATCACTAGCGTTTTCGCCCCCCTTTAGCGTTTTCGCCCCCCCCCCCCCCCAAGAGCAGCTGGTTACTACATATTACAGGTGCGCTACCTGGTACTATACTGCACCTGGGGAGTAACGTGTATGGTGTGTTACCTGGTACCTTATGGCACCTTATTACCGTACCGTAAGATGCCTGTCATACCTCGAAAGTCGATACTATATTGTTCGGTGCAAACATGACATTGAAATGAAAAAGACAATTTTTGCAGCTGAGGTGGCATAAAAACAGTGCTACTGCGAACGTATAAATCAACACCGTCTATGGTACGGAATACGTCAGCTATATGTTTTCAATTTGTCACAGTGTTTTCTTTCTTGTGCTGGAAACATTTCCAAAGCACTAACAAAAACACACGTGAATAATAGTTTCTCATTATAAACACTATCTACGCGCAAGTTGATATAGCTGTTGCTAAATGCTACACAAACACTGGTAAAGTACCAGTCTTAAGAAACACGGGTAAATGCATCAGTTCCTAAATACTAGAAAAAACAGTCATGTTGGAGGTGAAGATATCCCTTGGCCAGGTGCATATACCAAAATGTGCGTTATTCTAATTAATACCTAATATTTGCATAATTAATAAAGACATTACATAGTTCTTTTGTGGTCACTTCATGGTAGAGACTTCATATTGGAGATATATAGGTTGTTTGAGGACAGTTGAATATAATGAAATACATCTTATGTCAAGACTCAGGTATATGCAATAATGGGAATACAAGGGACCCAACCCTCCTTGTCTGAAACAAGTTCAACTATCTTATTACCATGTAATTACGTTAATATTGATACTATGAATGGAGTTATGTATCAAACTCGTGCACTTATATCATTCTGAAACTGCATTTTGTGATTTATACCAATCAACTTCTAAAATGTCATGTAAACCCGTTTTTGGGGGGGGGGGCGAAATCGCTAAAGGGGGGCGAGGTAGTGTGACAGCGATCTCGCCCCGAGGGCGAGATCGCTAGCGATTTCGCCCCGGGGGGGCGAGATCGCTAGTGATTTCGCCCCCGGGGCGAGATCGCTGTCACACCGGCTTGATTTTAATTCTGAGTTAAAAGAACTCCAGGGGCCCGGCCGCAGTATGTCCCCTACAATAACTTGTAGGGGACAGACCCGAAAGTGCAGAAAAACAGCTATTTTCCAGAATAGGACCGTATCATAACGAATTTATAGCCGTTTATGTGGTTGGTGGGAGGTTGAACTTCTTTTTCTTTGGAATTAATACCATAATAATGTATAATGTACACTAGTAGGAAGGAGGGTTGTTCAGACTACTGCAGTTCTGACTCCGCCGCTAAGAGTCGCTGCACCAGGCGAGTCAACGACAGAAACCGAGGATGACAGCGATTCTGAGAACTGTCACTGATTGGCCAGAAATAGGGTCATGATCTGAATAAGGTGAAGAACACGACTTCGACATTGGTAACGAGAAGGAGTGGGCGCTTTACCATGACTGGACCATTCCACTAACTCACTATGAAAGCGATGTCCCTCCAGAGACGAAACGCTAGCGCTCTGGCAAAACGTTTCACCTGATAAATTTTACTTCATCGCAGTACTGAGATCGTACACAGTAAGAACTGAGTCTCAGAACAAATATTGATGAAAAATATAGTTACCTTGTCTTGAAGTAACAAAATAAGTCTCTACCAGACTGACTAATGGGGAAAATGATTTACCGTGGGAGTTTTGCTACCAGGATTTTGTATTGCCGCCGGCCAGGGAAATATCAATCTTAGCGTGCACTGACTCCCCGGGCCAATTTTCCGATTTGTTTGGCAAAAATTCAATGATATACATCCCCTAAGGGAGGGTCTGGTGGTGGCTAGTAGAATGTCGTACTTTGTAATCTCCAAGCAGATTCCTCCGTGGCATTACAGTAGTGTGGCCAATTTACTCCTCAGCCGGCTAAACTCCTTCCCCAGCTTATGTTACTGTCTTATGCCACGGAGGAATCTGCTTGGAGATTAATACTTTGCACAACTTTAGAGTTATAAACATATGATTTTGGGCGGTGAGTTAATACTTTTCCTGCCCGTTAGTATGAGCCTGTATTCTTGTTAGCCTGACTAAATCGCGCTTTTTTAATAAGTATAGAGACATATGA
>NC_049996.1:6879746-6888432 GCF_000003815.2 Branchiostoma floridae
GACGGTTTAAAAATCAAAGCAATTTCTGGACGCCATATTAGATCGTCTGTGTTAGGAGTCTACATGGAGGAGTTTTCGATGGCTTCTTCATTCCACTGACGACAGTAAGATAAAACTGTGGATTTTGTATTAATCATAAGTGGCTCATAGATTATAGCATGTTAGCATAGCACAGTTCTATAATCGTCAACTTATAATACTTAATATATACTAAGTATTTTTCAGCCTCCAATTACTTCGATCTTGAAACCAGTGGACTAAGTCCAAATAACTGGTGAATGCTGAGGACTCGCCGCGTTGTTTTTATTTATAAATGCAACAATGTATCCAGAGTGCCACACAAGGTCGCTGCCCGATGTACACAACATATTAGCCTTATTTGAGGTTGTTGAGGTCGTTTGAGGTGCTTAGGCAGGGTCGTAACATATCGTTAGTTATGCATTCGTAGCCACTTCCTTCTCACACTTTATCTTTCAATTTCCAGGAGCCCGGTACTTCTTCCTGGCCGCGCTGGCTGTTACAGATGTCTTCAGTAGTTTGCTGTTCATTCCGTCAAGTATCCACAACACCACACACGGGACTTACCTAAGCGGAGCGGCCTGTAAGACCCAAGCTTTCCTCGTGTGTGTGGTCGGCTCTCTAGCCCACTCTTTCCTCCTGTGTCTGTGGGTTTGCCGCTACGTCCACATCGCTAGCCCCATGAAGTTCGAAGAAAAGTTGTCACGACCACGGATAGTTTTAGCCATGGGGTTGAGCGTTATTTTCGCCGTCCTACCCCCGTTTATTGGTGTCATCCGTTTCGGCGCGGTCAAAGTCGTGTCATACCACGGCGCAAACGGCATGCAAGTATCGCCAACAAGTATCTACCCGTGTATACCCGATCTCACCGAGGCTTCCGTGTCTAGCGCTATTTGTCTGGCTACCATGATCATCAGTACCATCATTGCTATTCTCATAGACCGCGAGGCGCAACAACACAAGGAAAATCTGAAAAGCCTTTCTCCCAGCCCTGAAAATAGTACTGATGTGGTCCCTCCAGAAGTTTTAGAAGCAAAATTTAAAGCAACCAAGACACTCAGTATCGTACTGTTTATCTACTGGATCACTTGGCTCCCGCCTATTGTTATGTTCTTTTTGTCCGATATAGTGTCGATGTCTATATTCAGTGTAGCTCAGGATGTCTTGCATATCGTGCTATTGACTAACACATTCTCGGACTCGCTTCTTTACGCGTTCCGTTACGAAATCTACCGGAAAGCTCTGGTTCAAATGATCCGTCATTGTAAAAACTCTATCAGGGACACAATACTGGACTACATTGAAATCATCCTAGAATGATTTGATCCAGATAAGGAGTTTTCCCTGGATCTTTTAATAATCCATCTTAAGTTTGTCCTAAACTGAAGAATAATGAATTTTAACATTTTTTTGTTCTCGTTCGGATTGGAAAATATTGTAATTATTTTTTATTCCGCTGGGAGGCGCCCTTGATACATGGCTACATTAGAGGTTGTTCAGGCCATAATCGTCGTACATTGTACGTAAATTGTACGTTGTATATCCACTTGTTTCCTTGAATAAGCCATTGGTCATGTGTTTGCATTGAATATGATAAAACTGTTTTTTTGCGAAATTGATTGATCTAATGATATGAGGCTCACAATGTTGATTTGCAACGTATTTTAATCAGAATTGGTTGTTTCACTTGTATGTTTTATGATTCACTTTCTTCTTGTAACGTTACATTATAGTTAATTGTTTATCCCTTGCAATTAAGCCTACGGGTATGAATTGTCCAATAAACTAATTTTAAAGAGAACAAATGGTACCAACTTTGCATACTTGTGACCATCTCTCATTTGCATATTTGTGAACCGCTACATTCCACAACTTGGAAAGGATCATCTTGCTTGGTCAAACTTGTACTATTTGACCTGTTTAACGCCCGTTTTAGGAGGTAAGCGGCTGTCAGTTTTCGTCCTATGTTTTCCTGACCATTATGAAGAAGAATTTATGAAAAGTAGTAGTAACGTAATGCCAAAATTCACCCTTTTCTCCAATGCAAGCCATGTGATGACGTCACACGTATCTCACCCAGTTGTCAGCTGTTTGTTTGTTATTGTGTAACCTCTATGAAGATATTTGATGGACGTCAGGGCTCAGAATACTTTTTTCCGTATACCTGCACCACTCTGAATTTAGGAGGATCATTGTTCAGGAACCATTGCTATTTTTTTTTTCTTTTATGAACAGTCAATGCAGCTAATAACAATCCATATAACGTTAGCTACATTAAAATGCATTGGCATAATACCGGTCATAAGCCTTATACCGGTCGATTAAAAATAGTGGAACTTAAAGAGATCTACACATGCAACAATAGCTATTTCTAAGGTATGCACACTTCAGACATCTAGGTGTCCAATACATCATTTACAAAGCATCGATTACAATGCATTCGAAGACAACAAGGCCAAAAGTTTTCAGGTCATTTTCGGGGCAGGCGAGCTCGTCGTGGGACAAACACACTGTCACGTTCATCGCCAGATTTGTAGATAATAATCACATGTGCTCACGGCACAAGACGAGCATGATTCAACAGCAATCTTGAATTTCTTTTGGTGACCTACAACTCGTGTGAAAGTGTGAAGAACCGTTGCATTATCGCCCGGATCTACGGCTGAATGGGTCAAATTGAACGTACGCCGCCATTTTTAATGCTACGGCCAGCAGTAAAGTTTTACGTCATAGCGGTTGTGACGGACCAAATTAAATGAAAATTCTTGTCAGTATACGCCCATTTTCTCATGACTTTTTGTATGCTCATGCAGATTTTTGTTTTGTGCAACTACTAACAGGAAAGAAAGGAACAACAGAGGATGTATAAAGGTACATAGCGGCAGGTAATTGTGCCGTGTTTCGTTCGACCGGTATAGTGCACCCCCTTCCAACCACGCGCCCGTTCTCCGTGTAATTCCGCGGTGTGTTCCAATTACGATATTCATGTTTTTAGCAGGACCAGAGAGACAAAATAATTTACACAGAAGAAGTGGCAAAGGTAAGCTGTAACAGCAACATGTAACTGGAGAAAATGATGCGTTGATCATTTACCAAATTAGCATTGCTTGAGAAATTGCAGTAAACCGACCGGTATTATGCCAATGGATGTTATAGGACATTTGTTTGAAACACAGTAACGTTACATAGACCATTGCAGCACAGCTCTAATTTTACCTGCACTATTATATTAAACCTACATATGCAGGTGGTACAATTCGAGCCCTGGTTGACTTGGACATTATTCATTGCATGTAAATAATTGTTCATACATCATCAGATATATAATATCATCACATGAAAGTGTGCTATATAAAGTTTTACAGCCTTTAAAGATCTACCAGTGCTCTGGGTGCAGTGAATGTAGCTTTCCGCTAAACACCTCAAACGGCTATAATAATGTAATATATAATCGTTATATATACAGATGAAAACAAAAATTGGAGACAGCCCTGCACTGAGCTTAATTAAAGTAAAATAAGACAATTTGAATAAAAAGACATCTTTTCAACAATACAAATATTTATTGTACCAACCACAGACAAATTGTACAAGTCAGTCACACCAAATTTGTGGTTCTCATATTTGCACATACAAAGATCATGACCCACCAAACCAAACCAAACTTATACTTACTACATTGTACATGTACCATAATTTAGGAAAAAGCCCCCAATTATCATATTTGGGCACATGGACCATTAATCGCGACATATTTTTCCAACAATCACAACAAGACAACAAGATTTTTTTTCAAAATCCACCACACCTTCACATTTTTACCATCAAATTCTTGTGGATGCAACATCTTTACAGTCCAGTAAATAACAATGTGGGTACATTTTCCATTGCACCCAGACTATAATTTTTTCATAAATGATCTAAGGATATTATAATATATCAATATTACATACATAAGAGATTACTTTGATTATTTTCAGCAACCAGCTCCAGGTGCAGTGTCTCTACATTACTGTGGTTATTTACTTTTTTTCAAGCTGAAAACTTCTTATTTCTTTATGTTTTGTATTTTTTATCTTAACCCTGACTTTTTGCAATTAAATTCCGTTTAGCTCGAGATCTGTTGCTCCATATTTTTTTCTAAAAAAGAAATACAAGAACCAACATATCAAAATAGTATGGCCTATTAGAAGCAACAATAAATATTGATTCATCACAGGATTTGTTGGATATCTGGTTAACAATATTTGCATCAGAATTATGGCAGTTGTAATTTTAAGATTTTGTTTCACACAACCAAATTGAATATATAGTACTGTAACAATATATTTGAATATCATACTCAAATATACAAGTTTCACAGATCGTTCATACAGTCAAAACCGGGTACTAGACAATTGCAACAAACAACCTCCAGTTCCAAACCACATGAAACAGTCCCATCCAATTTTACATATATTACACCCTGTTCTTATAAGCAACCACTTGTCGTAAGCATTTTTGTTCAGTTTGATACCCGGCATTGCTTACACAGCGCCATGCAAAAAAGAAATGCGAAGTCACTAAAAATGGAGTGAATGGACACCAGTTTGGGATTCCGTGCAATTGACCAAAGTGTGCGTTAATCCACTGTGCAATTTACTTGCAGTTAGTTACTGTATAAAATTTTGCATTGTAATATCATCAGTATCAGCATTATGATTTCATCTTTTTTTTTTTAATAAATCTGAAGTAGATTCTTTTAAGTGCTAATTTGATCGTTTTGTTGCCCGTTAAACTTAACATTGGAAAATCCCTGGCGGACCAAGGAATTGACAGAACAAAGTTACCCGAGAATGCTATAATAATTGATATTCAATTTCATTTTGTGTCATATTTCCTATTAAGGCTAAGCCTTTTTAATTTAGAACTGCACAAGTTTATAAACCATTGAGAATCAGCTAATATTTTCATATTTTTACGTGGATATTTATTTGTATAAATTGCAACCGCTAAAAGTTGCTCTACAAACTATCATCTCTTCAAACATTTCTCTTTTGAGAGTATACACCAAGATAAAAACTACTCAGGGTTTAAAGGGACATAATGTAAAAAATAAAGTCACTATTTTCGGTCATTTTTCTACATTATGAGTTGAGTCTATCTTATTACACTGCACAAGAATATTCACGACGTACGGATACGACTTTGTTGCGAGGTGAGGACGTCTTGAAATATGCGCACTTCCCTCCGCCGCTTGAGTTGCCCGCCATCTTATCCAAATCCCCGGCGAACCAAAGTGCGCTTTAGAACGCGTTCGGTGGTTTGCTCGAATCGTTACTGAAGTTTGTTGAAAGTCCCGCTAAGCTCCAAAGATCTGCGACCGCGACGGTTGATTCGGAAATCTACAGCCGGCTTACTTCCGGTAGGCTACCCGGAAGTAAGAGAATTTGGTCGTGGCTTACGCTGGCTTTGTTAATTAGCGCTAGAAATGTGATAAAATGACGCAGATATGTTGGGAAGAAGTTACAAATGTCAATCTAACTGGTGATTTTTAAGTTCAGAACATTTGAAATTTTGGCGCCAAATTTCTACATTATGTCCCTTTAACACTTAGTTTTCTAAAATTCACTTGTCCTATCGGGCAATTATGTGAAAAATTTACTTGCCCAAAACAACTTTTCATTTCCCAAACATTAAATAGGAAAAACAAACATATTTCCATGCATTTTCACTTCCATCAATGGAATTCTTTTATCATTGGCTCTATTTTTCTGTGTCGACCAATTCTTGATGCCCGGCTGTGAAAAGTTAAACAAGTAACCTTATTTCAAAATCTCACTTATGAAAAATCTTACTTAAGCCCATTGGGCAAGTGGGATAGAACAACATTGCACTTGTCCAATCAGCACTTTACTTTCCAGGACAATCGTGATAGTGGACTTGTCCAACCCTGCTACTGATGAAACTGTTTACAGTTCACCAGGATTTAGTGTTTTTATACAAACCTTAACAATTTATTAACAATTGAAATTATTCCATTTTCCAAAAATTGGCTTTGAGTTAATAACACAGAGCCTGAATTTTTCAGCATGCAAAGCTTTTGATAAAATTTATATTTCAATGTCAAGCAAGTTATTTTTCTGCAAATGATCTATTGATAGAAATTCTAATTGCACATATGTTTACTTTCTACTGTGCACCTCATGTTTATTTTTCAATTTACAATCAAAAAGTAAATTTCTCAGTCTATGAATCAGACCCTTACTCTCAGTTTAGTTATTGAGGAGTGTTTTCATGTTCAAATTAAGATAAATCACTTAATTTGTTTCTAAACCTAAATAGAAAAATCCTCTACCCTTAATTTGCCTTCAGTTTTTATCATCATATTCACAAACTGGCACTATGCCCTTGCAAAGAAGAAAAATATCTGTAACTTTTGTAAACATGTGCCCTCATACTATACAGACAAATTCTGCCAACTTTATCTGAAAATTCAGATCTTGTCACTATGTCAGATCACTGTACTAGTACAGGATACATGTACATACTTTCTCAGGATTGTACTTTGAAATAAATTTTTCCCTAACAGAAGGCCTTTAATTAAATAACTGGTTACATGTAGGAGTTTTCTGGTAATGTGATACTGACTTAAAGATTAAATATTTAGCAGGTATAAAAGTTGTACCCTAATAGGTAAATTACTGTAAATGCAGAAACTTTCGCGGTGGTTTAATATTTGCGTTTTTGCGTTGGCCACGTTACCCCAAACTTAAAACCACCGCGAAAATTTTTCCACGGCAGTAAGAGACTACAGTGCATGGTGCTACCCCAAACTTGAAACCACCGAAAAAAAGTTTTTTTCCCCGCTACCGCGAAATTAAATCCCTGCAAAATTAAATGCATTTACAGTATCTGTACTCCTCTCTACAAACTCTGTAACAACTATATTTTTATTACTGTAAATGCAGAAATGTTCGCGGTGGATTAATGTTCGGATTAATTTTTTTATTATGACATATATATATTAGATTGCAGTCTATTGTGTAACCTTTTTCCCGCTACGGCGAAATTAAATCCCCGCGAACTTAAATACATACAATATTTGATATATTAGGTAAGTCCTCTCTGATGGAATGTAAACCAATGTTTATATTGATATTAATTAAGAAGAGCCCACGGAGGTCCCATGTTTAAGAAGAGCCTATTAAGCTTATTAAACTTACACTTTTGTTGTTATTATATTTCAGCCATACATAGTATGGTGAAATATATTGTATTCGTAATGTTTCTTTCTTTCTTTCTTTCTTCTTTCTCCTGTCAAATCTTCAAAGTGATTCATCTCCGCCGTTCCTGGACCGAATGACCTGAAATTTGACACAGGGGTAGAATGGGCCAATACCTTGATGCTTTTTTCTCAGTTTTTTCATATCTGCCTCTAAAATGATTTTATTGAGATTTTTTGGTCAATTTTAGACCAAAACTGTATATTTTGGCCCCTGTACCCTGGTATTACAACCAAATGAGCTGAAATTTGACAGAGATGTGCCTTGATAATGCCCCCATATAAATTCGATAACACTTTTGGTGTACAGTACAACAAAATGCTTATTTTTGCGATTTTTTGACCAATTTTTGACCAAAAAAGGACACTTTTGGCCCCTGTACCCTGGTATTACAACCAAATGAGCTGAAATTTGACAGAGATGTGCCTTGATAATGCCCCCATATAAATTCAATAACACTTTTGGTGTACAGTGCAACAAAATGCTTATTTTTGCGATTTTTTGACCAATTTTTGACCAAAAAAGGACACTTTTGGCTCCTGTACCTTGGTATTGCAACCGAATGAGCTGAAAATTGACACAGATGTGCCTTGATAATCCCTTCATATAAATTCAATAACACTTTTGGTGTACAGTGCAACAAAATGCTTATTTTTGCGATTTTTTGCCAATTTTTGACCAAAAAAGGACACTTTTGGCTCCTGTACCCTGGTATTACAATTAAATGACCTGAAATTTGGTATAGATAGGCATTAAATACTTGGTAACAAGATTCAAGTAAAATTTTTGACATAAACAACTTTAAAATGATTAATTTTGGCACTTTTCTGAGGGGAAATTTGTTTTCTTTTGGCCTCCTGACGTGACCTTCGGTGACCCCGCACAGAGCCACACCTGTGCGCGTCAGCCGGAGAGTTAATTGAATCAAAGACCTAGCCAATCAGCGAAGAGGAGGCCAAAGGCTAATTAATATTCATAAGCGGGGCCTCATGATCCCGTATATAGCAGTGTTCCCGCCAGGGGGAGCGAAGCCCGCCTAAGGCTCTCGCATTTTAGACTATTCAGAAGGCTTTATATTGTATCAGTTCTTAGGGGCATATCTATGATAATCGCAGCAGTCACTTAACTTCTCTTCGGGAGTTTAGCGTAACACTATTTCAGGTCAAACCGTCAAAGGCAACTAAAAACAAACTTTAACGTTACTGAGTTCAACAGTACTTATAACTTGTTATCCGAAGTTGAAACGCTAGCGATGGTATTTTCCTCTGCGCTGTTAGCTCCGTGCGACTGTTGTTGACGGTCTTATAACGGTATATTTTGCACCCCTGTACCCTGGTATGAGTAACATTTGGTATAGATAGGCATAAGATAGTTGGTAAATGATCCAAGTAAAATTTTTGGCA
>NC_049996.1:6888532-6898145 GCF_000003815.2 Branchiostoma floridae
AGCACTTTTTTTAGGGGAAATTGGTTTTCTTTCGTTCTCCATGCCATGACCTTTCGGACGTTCACCCCACAGAGCCGACATCTGCACCTGCGTCTAGCCGGCAGGAAGAGTTAATTCAATTAATGGTTCAGCCAATCAGCAAAGAGGAAAGCGAAGGCTAATTAATATTCATAAACGGGACCACACAATACGTTAACTTGAAGACTCAGGCCGTACAGACTTCTCGCCAGGATTTTTTCAAAGCGTCGGACACTGAGGGGTCCGGGGGCCGCCGAATGTCCCTGGCGGGGTCCAGGGGCAGGGCCACTGTGTGGGGGACCCAGGTGGGCGAAGCCCCCCCGGAAGCTCTTGCATTTTAGACTATTGAGAAGGCTTCTTTTATCAGTTTTTTTAGGGCCATATCTACGATAATCGTAGCAGTCACTTACTTCTCTTCAGCAGTTTGACTTTAAAATATTTCGGGTCAAAGCTTCAAAGACAACTAAAACCTCATAAACAACAAACTTTACTTAGCTCAACAGTATACAAAAATATTGTACGGGTTGCCATCCTTAGTTGAAGCGCTTATTTATAGCGCTAGTATCTTCGCTGCGCCGTTAGCCGCCGTGCGACTTTTGTTGACGGTCTGATATCCCTACGTCGCCGCCTCGCTGATATTCCCACGGACATGTTTCAAGAAAAATACCCAGCAAAAAACGCTGTTCTGCGTCAAATTCTATTCTATAAAACATGTGGGACTCAGTGTTACAGTCTAAATATTTTGTAGAAGCGCCGCTGTGGGAAAGAAGGTCCAAGCAATGTAAAACATCACGTAGCATGAAGTTCGCTGTCAACTGGCACACAGCACATGACTGTTTGAAACTCTAAGTCTAATCAACAGCCGTGTTTGATTGATAGCCGGCGGTCCTTTGATGAAGTCGGCGAAAGGTGCGTTAGTTAGAAAATCTGCGTTTAGTTTTGATACGTAATTATAAGTTAGACAGTGGCGAGAATGATTATTTTCTCATCAATATTTCTCTTCAGAATTATTTGAACTTCATTGTACATCTAAACAATTGGCTTACCTGTGCAATGTTTATATGATTAATGATCAGTGTACTGAAATCATGTGTAACGTATGGCTCCTAGTCAATAGATCAGCATTTTCTATATAGTGACCACCTGTCTATAGTGGCCACATTTCCTAGTGCTGTTGTTGTTTGACATAAACTTTGAACATTTAAATTGTAAGTAACTTTAAACTGCCAGAGTTTCAGCCCAATAAAACACTCTCAGCGCCAGGGTATGAACAGACTGACCAGACAGACGAAAATAAATCCTCGAACAAGGTTCAATCGTATCTTCCGGGTCTGGCAGGAAGTTGTTAAACTAAAATAAGAATACGCTCGATGGCTGATTGCATACAAAGTAAAACAGTTTAACAGTTTTACAGCTTGAAGAAAACAAAAGCTCCTACAGTACCTGCACCTGCTTGATAATTATTAAATCGTATGCCCCACTTGAATAAAAAAAGTTCACTGCAATAATAAATGTACCCACATCACAAGGAGCTTATACTTTTTTAAACTTACACCTAGTTATTGTACTGAAAATTGTTAATGACATTACATGAAGTCATTCAACAATTTTCAGTCATGATGAAAATTTTCTGAATGGAAGGTGTGATTATTGTCATTTTCTGAAAAATAGAAGCAAGCTCTGTTTTTACCTGGAATCAATTCACAATACCAGTCCACTTTGGGGGATAATGTACTGTTAAGAGGATGTTCCATTTTTGCGCAGGGGTCATTTGGAACAGTCCAATGTTGCGTGGGAAGGGGTATGGCTGAAATATGCTGTATTTGCTCTTAAGCAAATGTCGGCCTTTCTAGTATTTCAATCCATTTTTCATTTTTAGGCAAAATTGGCATCGGGGTAGGGATAGCAAATACCTACATGTACTCGTTGATTTTTTTTTTTACTTTTTTGATAGAGGCCTTAAATTAAGAAGATATTTGAATTAAGATTTTTGGTCATTTTTACCAAAAATATATATTTTGTGCCCAAGTGGTATTACAACATAATGACCTGAAAAATTTGGTACAGAGGTGCATTGGACTTCATCAATACACACACAAATCACTTCAAAAATAAGTTATTTGGGGATATTTGGCCAATTTTTTAACAATAAACATATTATATTTTTGCCTCTTGCCTTCATGTATTAGAACCAAATGATCTAAAATTTGGTATAAAGGTATTAATGACCACGCAACCAAGACTCGGTCGCTTCATTCTGTGGTTATAGGAACTGGCCATGAATTATGGCACCGTATACACCTCAGGGCGGGTCATTAACCCTATACTATCCTTTAATATTTGGGGAAAATAGTGACCGCATGAAACCCCTCACTGCTCACAACAAGCTGCCCCTCTCTACTTGTAGCAACATGCTCGGGGCGTCTGATTTTAACGATAGTACGGATATAATCTCCGTCAGCTGTGAACATCACCACCCGATTGTTGCCGTAATCAGCGACAATGATGCGACCCAAACTGTCCACGCAGATGCCTCGAGGTGATATAAGATGGTTGCCCAGGACGCCATCGCCTTTACTTATACGTCCGAAGCAGGATTGGTACTTTCCATCCTTGTCGTGCTTGAACACAAGATGGCTTTCCTTGTCTGTGATGAAGATGTTCCCTTTCTTGTCCACTGCAATAGAGTGTGGCCACTTTAGAAATATCGTTTCTCGCTTTGCAAAACGTTGCATTCTGCACGAATCTTTCCCAAACCGCCCAACTATCCCATTCTTCCATTTACGTCTTTTTGTTGTGATGATAATACTATTGGAAAGGGTATCCAAGGCAGTCCCTGTGACCATCTGTAGCTCCAATCCACACCTATACTTGGCAAGAATATACCCTTCCCTGCTGTAGTGGTTGATGTTAAAAGGATTTTTTGTTTTGGTGGTGTATTTACTCTCCATAACCACCCACAGAGTATCATGATTGTGGTCAATCGATATTTGCTTTGGTTTCATGGTAGTGGAGAAACTACGCAGGAAAACCCCCTTCATGCTGAAGACTTGGATCCGTTTGTTTCCAGTGTCGCTAACAAGTATGTCGCTTGTTGAGGACACTGCTAGTCCTCCCACCACGTTGAACTTGCCGTAGTTTTTCTGTTTTTTACCTGTTTTTCCAAACCCGCCAATTGTGATACTTGTGTCTACCTCAGTCTGCTGAAGTCCCAACCCTACATAGACAACAAGTTGTAAAGCATAAAAAAATAATAACTTTATTCTACTGAGAAAGCTTGAGCCTTTATTTACTAATAGCTTTGTGATGTTGCAAGTATGAAATTCCCACCAGTTCCCAAGTTATGGAATTATGATATATAATTATAGTATTTTCTCATTAGTTATGCATTAGTTAGGTCTTCATTAGCATCATTGATATCAATCGACATTCAAGCTCTCTATGCGACAATTTTGAGAAACTATCTGGAAAGTAGTTTGCTGCAGCGTTTATTATACAGTCTATACAATCCCTAACCAGTGTGGTCCTGCTACATGTAGATAACTTCGTATTATTGCACCACCCGGATAATTGCACGAAATACGCTGGCAAATGGGGTGTGCAATTAAACGGCATCTACTGTATACAATCGCTAAGCTCTACTGTTCCGTCTGGGAACCTTGACGACGTTAACGTCTGGAATCGTCCAAATTTTGTACGAGAGTGCTGATTGGCCCCTTGAGCTCATTAACTGACATCACCACCAAATGGTTTGAATGTGCAGTTCTCTCCAGACGGGTAGCAGAAGTGAACATATGGAGCAAAAAACTACCCAGATGCATATGGTACCAAGGCTAGGAATGCAGTGGATTTGTAAACTTTCATCATTATTGATGCAAATTAACTGTTGATTTGCATATTGTGTGTCACATACCAAAATTCATTATGATCCATCAACAAGTTCTTGAATTATTCTCCTCTAAAGTTTGAAATGATATTGGGCCCTGCAGTTCCAAAAATGTGGCTACTAGTAGTGGGCCCAAACTCACAGCACGTCTTACTTTCCACCCCAAGAGCTACATTTGTATCTACCACTCAAAAATCATGACCACAGCATGTCCAGAACACAAGATATCCAAAGCAGTGCCTAAGGAAGCCGCTAGGGGCCCATCATCGAACTTCGTTTTCCTAACCTTTACTCACCTACCAAGTATCATCACGATCTATCCAAGGCTTCTTGAGTTATGCTGTCCACAGATAGACAGATGAACATGTCTAAGATATAACCTTCTTGACAAAAATGATGATTTGCTAGTTGATCTGCTGGATAAATATATAAATGAAATGAAATAAGTACCACTTGCGGTCTTAAGGATGGGTGGGTTGGTACCATTGGTGATTGTAGGTTCTGTAATCATGATGAAGGTACTCGAGTTGCCGGATCCTTGCACATGCATGGGTGTAACCTATATGTGAAAAAATACAAATTGTAGCAATAAGCACCTGGTTCACTGTTTGAAGTGCACAGTGCAGTGTGATGCATCGTGGGTTACTGTCCAGGGCTCGAAATACCACCAGCATATGCAGGTTAGTGCAGGTAAAATTGGAGCTGTGCAGGTATTTCTGGTGTCTACCTGCACCTAACCTGCACTGGTCCATGTACTGGGTTTTATAGATAAATGTCTTATGAGTACTAAGGAGGATATGGATTGTTATTAGCTGCATTGACTGTTACCACTTATAAAGTATAACAGGAGAAATAGCTATAGTTCCTGAACAATTTTAGTATGCTCCATACTTCCTAAATCCATAGTGGTGCAGGTAAAATTTGTCTGGAGCAGGTAATTTTCAATGTTACCTGCACCAGTGCAGGTATGCTGAAAAAAGTATTTTGAGCCCTGCTGTCAAAGTTCAAAGTTGAAAGCCCCTGAACATTAACAAAAAAGCACTGAGGATATATTTTACAGCAAGGTATAAGTATTCTGATGCCTACCGTTTTGTTATTATTATAATAAAATGAAAAGAAAATGAATGGTGTGAGTAAAATTTGTCCAAGGATGCAGAACAGCTTTTTCTTCTAAGGCCATGATGTTGATATGATTTTATGTTTGACATCCTCTGGGAACCCCAAAACTAAATGCAAGCATGTGAATAAAAAAAAGTTTGGTCCCAAAACAAGCTTTCATTTTGAAATTTATGTGGTCAGGAAGGTTGACCATTAACCAAACAAAATGGAATACCGAACAATTGATTTTTCATTTTTTTTTTCTTTCACATCTTTCTTTGACCTTGGAATTGACCTTGGTATTAATCAATGTGTTTTTTTAATCATTTGCTATAACATAGTATTTGCTCATTTTACAGCTGCTAAAACTGGTTGAAACTAGATTGCTAGGTTGAAAACATTTTTGCAAATGGCCAAAAATTGATTGTAATCTGTATAATCAAATCAACATGGCCAAGAAAGAGGGATGCCATATCCCCATGTCCTAACCTTACCCAGCTGCAAGGATCACCATTTTTCTGATGAAAAAAACCCCCAACAGATCGACCAGGGATGATCACTCGGAATGGCTTTTCTTAGTAATATCATGACTGAAGGACACCCATACAAAACCCAATGGAAATTATAAACTTCATGAATATATGTGATCAACTTCTCCACCCATGGAAACACAAGGACCTGCCATACAGGATGCCCCCTGTGGCTTTAGGATCCAGTTGTTTGTTTAAGTAAGTCCTGTCAGATCAAGGAGCTTATATCTCAATATAAGCTCCTTGGTCAGATGAACCGTGTGATTGGGGGCTTCACACAATAGTAAGCACTTCAGATGTTGCCTCTACCAGGCTCCCTATCTATGTCCCTGGAAAAATAGTAGAAATCAGCCAAATAGACAGAAAACACACCAGATCTTGGTTGGCTAATGAGTACAGTTTGCAACCTAAACGTTTGTGTGTTTTCTGTCTATTTGGCCAATTTGTACTACTGTAAATGCATTTAAATTCGCGGGGATTTAATTTCGCAGTAGCGGGAAAAAGGACTTTTTGCGGTGGATTTAAGTTTGCGGTAACACCATAGACTGCAATCTAATACTATAACAGAAAAATGTTCGCGGTGGATTTAAGTTTGCGGTGAAGTGGTCACCGCGAAAACCGCGAACATTAATCCACCGCGAACATTTCTGCATTTACAGTATTCTTCCAGCTACCTTGGGAGGCTGGTAGAGGCTATTTGGTGCAAATGTGACCTGCCTGTCCCACAGAAAGACTTAGAATACCCCATTTTAACACAAAATTCTACTTCTACTTCACACCCCATGCATTTTTTTCTAGAAAAACCTAACCCATTCGTTGTGTTTAGGTAATTTACCAGGCCAATCACAAAGAAAGAAAGAACCTGACATTGCAACAGAGGCCAGACTTACAAGGGGTGATCAATAAGTTCTCGGCCTCACCCAGAAATAATAAGCACAACTCAGATTTCGAAGCATGTAGATGTCAAGTGTAAAGTCTTACATGAATGTGTACCAAAATTCAAATTAGTGTGACTGTGTGATCATTATTTTGCAGGCAACACCCAGTAAAGTTAGGTAAGGGAGAAGGAAAAAAACGTGCCACTGGACACCCTTGTGTTTTTCTCGCCACTTACCTTCTGATTTGCAAAAAACGAATGCATGGAAACTAATGACTGCAAATTTTGAATTGTGCCTCAAAATTTGAGTTGTGCTTATTATTTCTGGGTGAGGCCGAGATTTTAACTTATTGATCACCCCTCGTATTATGCGATTAACATAGCAACAAAATTTTGCCCGTTTCGTCCTCTGTGATGGACAAAAATACTATCATATAATCTCCCTTGTGTAATTTTTCACGCAAACAAATGCTGTTGAACAGCGTAGTCTACTTT
Source organism: Branchiostoma floridae (assembly GCF_000003815.2). Taxonomy (NCBI): domain Eukaryota; kingdom Metazoa; phylum Chordata; class Leptocardii; order Amphioxiformes; family Branchiostomatidae; genus Branchiostoma; species Branchiostoma floridae. Next base: position 6,895,437 of record NC_049996.1, read on the forward strand.
ACACCTCAAAATGCAGGAAATAGCATTTCAGAGGGTTCAACATTTTTCGGGGGAGCTTGCCCCCAGACCCCCCTAGGAATGTCAGGCTGGCTACAACCCTGTGTGGACTGACTCCCTTGCAATTGGCTAATTTCCCAAATTTTTTTTCTGAATTCTATCCAGACCTGTACCCCCATAGGAAGGCCTCAGGTGGAGGCTAGGAGTGAGAACAAATGTCAGACTAGAACTTCAATCACCTGTCACAGTGGTACACATGACACCTTACCATTGAGTCACCTTGTTCCTGCGTGTTGTGGTACACTCCCACAAGTAGTCCTGTTGCTAGCATTGCAACCAGGACAAGGAAAACCGCAAAAGCCATGATCCACATGACATTGTAATGATAGGATGAAGATTCGCCTGTTGAAAACATTATATGAAATAAACAACTGGATATGTCTCTGAAACAGTAATCTTTCTTTAATGAACTAAGAAATCATCCAGTGCAGCTTTTAGATTTTTATAATTAATATGTACAATGTATTACACATGTGCATGCACTGTATATCTATTAGACTCTTCATTTATTTTGTACCACAGTGACTATAGGAAAGTCTCTGATATTTTTTGTCTTCTTTTTGTCTTCTTCTTCTTTATGATGTATGGCCTCTGTTGGTCAATATTGACATGGTAAAATCCCAACATCAAGCCCTAAACAGTCCGATTCGAGAATGACAGTCTCCGCCACATACATTGTAAAGTGATATTTGTAAGGTAACTTAGGCTTGTAGTGAGTGTCTAACTGTAACACAAATCACTGGGTGTAGTTAAGTTACAAAAAGAAAATTTTTATATAACAGACAAAGGGCAGACTAACCAATGTCCCTAAATTCCCAACTCTATTTGAGGAAAGGACAATTTGAAGTGAACGTTTATGTTAGTTGTCTTGAATGAATGACTGTGAATGAAAACTAAAATGATTGGATGGATGGATGGATGGATGGATGGATGGATGGATGGATGGATGGATGGATGGATCGTTGGATGTTGGGGGGGATGGATGGGTGGATGCATGGATGGATGGTTGGATGTTGGGAGGGATGGAAGGGTGGATGGATGGTTGGATGTTGGGAGGGAGGGAGGGAGGGAGGGAGGGATGTTGGAAGGGATGGATGGGTGGATGCATGGATGGATGGGTGGATGCATGGATGGATGAATGAATGGCAGGATGGATGGAAGGATGGATGGATGGATGGATGGACAGATGGATGGATGGATGGAAGGATGGGTGGATGGATGGAAGGATGGATGTGTAGATAGATGGATGATAATGTAAAAACAAAGTTCTAACAGTAGTCTTACCTCCTGTTGCGTCCTTGGCGTTGCCTATAGCTACATTGTACATCACATTTGGCAGTAGTTCTTTGTTTTGATGACTTTGAGTTTTTAGTCCAACAATCTCACCTGGGGTGTCATCTGGTGCTGGTTGGGGACTATTTGAATGATTTGGAAGATTCATGTACGAAGGATCTTGAAGCTCATGCCCTTCACTGGTGTTATCTATTGTTTGGGCAACGTCTGCTCCGTACATAGGATTCAGAAGATCTCTGTTGTGGGTATCCTGGGGCTCATGGTCATCAAGTTCATTACTACTTGTTTTGTCAAGCATGTAAGTCTCGTATGCAACTGCATAAGGCTCTATTTCAATATCAGTAGAGTTATCAACATGTCCGGTGTCAGAGTTGATAGTTTCCATAGTTATAATAGCATCTACTAGTGAACTCACAGTGGGACATGTATCTGTTGGCTTGATAGTAGTAGTAGGTTCTTCATCTAAATCCTCTAGATTGTTAGGTAAAGAGATGTCTTCATGATTTGCCCTAGAGGCACTATTTTCTTCTGCCTTGATAGTAGTAGTACTGGTAGGTGCTTCATCTACGTTCTCTAGATTGTTAGTACAAAGCAAAGAAATGTCCTCATGAGAGGCACTATTGTCTTCTTCCTTGATAGTAGTAGTAGGTGCTTCAGATGCAGCATCTGACTCAGTGCATTCTTTGGTGATGATGTCATGATTTTCTGTTGAAATATCTGGCTGACTTGGGCAACTTTTCTCACATGTATGTTCACTATTGTCAGCTTTCTTTATGACTTCTTCTGTGGCTATTTTCTCATCAATACTTGTAGAGTTTATGGTAAAGGTTGATGTTGTTTTTGGGTCAGTGTTTTCTGTGTACAGCAGACTTAGTTCTTTGGATTGTATGCGGTCTAGTAAGCTTAAACTGGAGGTTGACTTCCCTTCGTTGGCGGAGTATATCTGGCTTTTTCTGTTCTCAGCTGGTCCAAGAAAAAGGTTCAGGTTTAAAGATAAATGTAACGATTACTTTTAGAACTTCTTAAATGATCATGCAATTTCTTTGAAAGCCTGCAATAATCACAGAATTGATTATTAGAAATTCTTCAGAATATAAATAATATACACTGTGTTCTAGACAAAGTGTAACAGTTACCAATCCATTACTAGTACTGATATTTAAAAAAGAATGAATTCCTCGGTGCAGTTTAATTTAGAATTACTCATGACAGGTAAATAACTTTAACACCCTCTACCCTTATTATATCTTTCTAGGAAACGTAATTAAGAAGGTAAGACTAATATAGTATAGAATACATAGTAACTTATTCATGTGAGTGCATTTACACACTTATCTAACATTCACCAAGAAGAGTAAT
>NC_049996.1:6898245-6962646 GCF_000003815.2 Branchiostoma floridae
TTAGAAGGCCTGGATGTATTGTCTAATGTTTTTTTAATGAATGAATGAAGACCTTTATTGTACAATTTTGCCCAACCGAGCTAAGTACAGGTCACAACAAGTCAGGATATATACATATAAAGGTGTCACAAATCTAGTCTAACACAAAAGTTGGGCTTCTTCTCGCTTCTTGGTAATAGTGAAAATGTAGGACTGTATGGGTTTAGCTATGGTCGGTTTGTCAAAACGCATGAGAAATATAAACTTGTCAGTGCTACTCATGTGTCTAAAATGAGGGAATCTACTTTCTATATTATAATAACTAAATAGAGTATTTCTATCATTCGCATACATATCGCAATCAACAGTGAAGTGTACTTCATCTTCTACCATGTTTAATATTAAGGTCTTGCCCCAAAGTAGAAAAAAATCTTAACTGATATCTACAGAAATTTAGATTTTTCAGTGCTTGTAAATTTGACAACTTTTGCTGTGCGAATACTGAGCTAATCATTTCACAACCTTTCCCCAGGGTTTTGATTCTACATGTAAGTTATAAGCCAGTCCTGTAAAAATACAGTCAAACCTGTCTATAGCAGCCACTCAAGGGATTGTAGAAATATGGCCACTATAGACAGGTGGCCACTATAGAGAAAATTTTGATCAATTGACCATGAGCAAGCTACACATGATTTCAGTTCCCACTAATCTTTCTCACCAAGTAACATTGTCTCGATCGGTAAATTCCCCAACAAAGACTTGCACTTTAATGCTCAAGGCATCCGTACCTTCTGCTGCCGCCAAAATAACCCTGTCAGGAACTCCAAATCCTCGTAAACTAGAATTTCAAACTCGTTGCAGGGTGACATAAGGCTGCGGTATGGTTGCAATAGGCAGTGTTTCTGTATCAACAGGACCGGAAATCGTGTGGCTGTGGCCGCGTTGGACAGGTGGCCGCTAAGCCTATTTCTTTAATAATCATTACGAATCCAAGGGACCGACAAAAAGTGGCCACTATGGCCAGGTGGCTGCTATGCAAAGGTGGCCGCTAATACAGGTTTGACTGTATAGCCTATTCCCTTACCTGGAGTGGTTCGGTCCTGTGGTTTGTCTGGTACCTTTCTTGTACTACTGGTAGACATCATCAAGCTTGCAGCCAATCATCGGACACTAGCAAGGCCTATGAAATAATATGTTATGTTTATGGGTATGCCATACTGAATCAATGATTTTATGGATGACTTCTGCACATGCATTACTGATTTTGCCTGTTCTGAAAACAAACAAAAAATCACCTCCACTCATATTGCAGTCTAAGGCCAGCATGTGCCAGCTTGTGTAAAACTAATAATCTATGTGCCTGCTTGTGTAACCACAAAATGCGTTTAACTTATTTGGTCAAACTGCCCTTTGGTGTACAAAATGTATATATTCACAGTAAGGTACTAAATTTGAACTGAACTGAACTGAACTAAATTTCACCCTAATTTCTTTGCATTTACTTTGCAAGAAAACTCCTCTCTTTTTAACAATTCACAAAAGTCACACATTACGGACAAGAGGGGGTCCTATGTCTCAGAAAAAAGAACCCAGTAATTTTTAGAGCCTGCTTTTTATAGTTTACTTAATCATCTACACTATTTGTCCATCCTTTCATGTTACCTATGATTAGCCTTCAGTAAGTATTTACAATAAACTTATTAAATATCATTGTCGGGAAATGTATCTTGCAACACTTACCATTGGTTGGTATTCCTTATGCAAAGGACACTACTGATGATCAAGAACACGATCTGGCTGTCTATGAGAGACAGATTCCTCACACTCGAGCTGGTGACAAACAGCTCTCTGGCAGCACTGGGTAAGGTGTGGTACTTAGAACAAATGGTAGACTAATAACTAAGATGAAAATTACTGATTGTATGACGCAACATCTTACATGTATGTAAAAGTCATAATTCACAAGTCTTTAACCATATAAGGGTATGCGCTGGTCCAATAGCTGTTTGCCATTTGGGAGCTTTAAAATGAAAAAAAAAAGACTAATACTAGTTTGGACTTTTTGAAGAATAAGATCATAAAGTCATGTAATTGTTTACGCAGACAGTATATTGCAAAATCAATAAAATAGTAAATAGTTTAATACAGAAGCATGATAATGTTAAGATAATTAAATTCAGCGCTATTTGATGTAAAAGCACAGTGCAGTGCAGTAGAAATTCCATAATGAAACTAGAGTTCCACGAACCCATATCTTTGCTCAGCAGTTTTAACATTAATAACTGACATAGTATGTGTGTTTGTCACTTATAATTTTTATTGTGCAAATAAGGTCCTCAAATATATAATTTTTTTTTTAGTTGATCTGGATCCTAACTCACAGAGGGCCAAAAATTTAACTGTTTCAAAGCCTCATCAAAAACTACTCACATACAATATATCAATACAATCAATCCAGGCCTTCTAGAGTTATGTTGTCCATAAGCAAACATACAGACACACACATTGATTTGCAAAATTTTCCTCTGCACCCAAACATCTAACTAAGGGGATATTTTTCATTCAAGAATTGATCTTGATGCCGTTTTTCCACCATGTATAGGAATGTACATGGAACCAACCATTTTTCTCCATGGGGAGGTTATGGATATACATGTACTGTGTGATGTACATGTATACAGTAGTACCAAATGGTAATTGTCAGGTATAGGATCCAGAGGGGGTTACAATTTTGAATGGAGAACAGGTATTAAATGATTTTGGGTGATGTCCTTAGTGCTGAAGTGGGAGTTATGGGCATGGCATGTTATGGTCATAATTAGGGGTGGCTCCTGGTACAGAAATTCAGGTACAGGTACCATCCAGGCCCAGGTACACTAGGTCTAGACATGAACTTGTACCTAATTGTTTTAGAAAACTTGAGAATGGTCGATAATCAAAGCAATGGTCCATTTCGCTAGTTAGGAATCTGTTTTGGGGAGTATCCTATCGTCACATAAACAACGCTACTACTAGTAACTGCCTTGTTTACTTAGACCAAGTTTGACCAAGAAATTTGGTAAAATGACTGTCAACTCTCCTCTACTTCACTTTTGTTATTTTCTTGGACCAATAGACCGATGTGACGTCCATTGACAACCATATGTTGCGAGTTCGAATCCGCCTGCCGTGTTACTGATCTTGTGCCCTTGGGAAAGGCACTTAACACGGCTTTCCTCACTATACTCAGGTTAAAATGAGTACCTAGCTTCGGCTCACGGTGATTTACATCATTCACCCGGACGGGAGACCTGGCGCATATGAAAGGGTATGTCACCCCGTAAGGGGCGGTATAACCCCGTCGTGTGTAAACATGTGCGAACACGTTGACCGATGATGTTCGTCTGTATCTCTGTGGATCTGCCGCTACCAGCCCAAAGCTGCCTAGGCAGATCCGTGTAATGAGTTGTATCATTGGCAAATAAATAAAAACAAGAGTTCGTAGACCTCAGGCCTGCATGAAATGTATTGGGTTTCTGTAGACCTATTGTGTTTTTTTGCCTTTTTGTCTGTGGTACGTGGTTGGAAAAATGAGCTTTTTACCGTGTTGGTTGTGCACCATGCAAAAGTCTGACTCTGAAATTCCATTTTCTGAATTTGTAAGTTTGGACATGGATGAACATTACTTATTTTGGATTTCTTAAGTATGTAACCAACCACAGTACTTTGAAGTTGTTGAGACGCTACCTTTTTTCGTCTCAGATGGCCCATGCACATGTAGTTACTCTGTCACATGATATACTAATATCTTCCTATTTCAATGTACTGACCTAATGCAGCTGCTAAGTCTCCTTGGTTTGTGTTCTTCCAATGATATTCATTAAAGATTTATTTCTGGGGTGTTATTCACTTGACATCGGAATGTTACTCGCATAATTTGACCAATGATACTTTTATCTGTAGTTCCATAGACATTAGACAATATGAATAGTGGTAGCCCCCATGCAGCAGCAACAGTTAGTCCCCAGGGTGGTATGATATTTTCATTCAATCCATCCAACCCAAACCTAAATCTCCTGTAGTATCTAAGCCAAATTTAACAGCATGATTTACTATGAAAAATGTCCTTGTCAATCCCATTTATAGATGGCAAGCTGCTGGCAATGGAAGCTTTGAAAAGTTCAGAAGCTGTTGTAGTCAGAGCAAACACCCAGCAAACATCCCCGCAAACCAATGAGCAGTTGCTTAGAAGGGGAATTTCATCATATATTTGCCGCGACAAAATGCAACAAACGATACTGAATTTAAAACAGAACAAAGCTAAGCCTCCACCACTTAACCCTGCCTGTACCATAGATTAAGCAGGCCCAAAAACCAAGCGAATATGACTAGCCCAAAACAACAAATTACCTGTATACAGTATGGAAATGGCATTACCAAAGAAACAAAAAGAAACACAGGACAAATCATACACATACCTTTCTCTTATGCCCACACTCTATACAGTTCTCCTCCACATTAGAAAATTGCATCTTCTTCTGTTTAAGTTCAAGTTCAACCATGATTGCCAACAGGGTAAAGGAACTTGTACCGAAACTTAAAACTCAGTACTATACAGCTCTAGAAACACCACAAAGAGTAATAAGCAAACTCCAATTATACCTGACCAACAGATATATAATCTTGTACACTCCCGTCATCTGGCAAACTGTCAGTGCCACTAAGTAACCTGATACATTGAAGGTGGCCCAGGCCAGATGATGGTTCTACACCCAACCATAATCTGTTTTTAAAACCAAGCAGATATTGGGAGGATGCCCCAACCACACAAAAACAGGGTCAACCTATACAGTATCAAGTTCAAGCACTAGGAGGCCCAAAATCAAACCTGACCACCAGGACACCACAAACAACTCACGTACCAAATAGCAACACAATGGTACCTTGCGTTCCGGAGATACAGCGCACGCCCCGTGCCCGCACAAAAGGTAACCTAAAATGTCAAGTTCAAGCACCAAGGGCGCCAAAATCAAAATTGAGCATTATTCAGCCACCGCCGACACATGTGCCAAATATCATTGCGCCAGCACCAGCCGTTCAGAAGATATAACTCCGGAAACACCCCTCCCGGACACAAAATTCAACCTGCCGGGTCAAGTTCAAACGCGACAAGGCCCAAAGTCAATCCTAGGCAACAGGCAACAACCCCCCACCCATGCACCAAAAATCGTCGCAATCGCGCGTATCGTTCCGGACACACAGCGCCAAAAGTGCCCAAAAAACACCAAAAATGCCACCTGCAATGTCAAGTTCAAACGCCAGGAGGCCCAAAATCAAACCTGAGTGTTAGGCTACCACCCCCAACCCACGTACCAAAAATCGTTGTGCTCGCACCATCCGTTCACGAGATACAGCGCCCTACATCCCCGGCTACCGAAAAGTTTCCACCAGCATCAAAACCATACCTGCATACATGCAGGTAATAAATATGTAAACAACACTAACTGCCTCAGCTTTAGACCAAGTTTGACTGTAGGAACTTGATATAAAAGTAAAGAAAGAGCTTTATAGATTGAAGTGGCCGACAAGTTTTCAAAATGAAATTTGAGGACAAAAAATTCAAACGTTCACCCTTATGTTTATGTTTAGATTAAAAGAGTCAACCTCCATATAGAAATGTATGGCCGTATATGCCCATTATGGTTGATACTGTAGAGACATGACAATTTATTTACCATAGATATGTATAGTATTACATTAAAGGAATTCAAATATCTGAATCTTCATACAGTATTTACTTGTATGCTATAAGATAAATATAATCCTATTCAGAAAGTATTTCAAAGTGCAAGCAACCAGATGCAAATATCTGCATTTGTAAAAAAATCTTACTACAAGAATAGCATTCTGGAAGTGACTTTCCGGTACAAAGTACATGTAGGAGCTTGTAAGAAGAAAAATCTCTGTTCAAGAAAGGTGCCATAAGAAAAAATTGCTTATTAGAAAAAAGATCATTAACTCGTGGACAAATTGTTTTTCTTAAATACAGAAAGATTTTTTCTTTCAAGATTTTTTTCTGTTTTAAGGATAAACAAGAAAGATAAGGGTTTTTTGGTAGTGTAGGAAAAAGGGGAAAATGATGAGAAAGAAAAACATCATCCATTTATCAAAAAGATATGCTTTTCTATGACTTGCTCACTGTAATTTTTATATTTCAGCCATACATAGTATGGTGAAATATATTGTATTCGTAATGTTTCTTTCTTTCTTTCTTTCTTTCTTTCTCCTGTCAAATCTTCAAAGTGATTCATCTCCGCTGTTCCTGGACCGAATGAGCTGAAATTTGGCACAGGGGTAGAATGGGCCAATACCTTGATGCTTTTTTCTCAGTTTTTTCATATCTGCCTCTAAAATGATTTTATTGAGATTTTTTGGTCAATTTTAGACCAAAACTGTATATTTTGGCCCCTGTACCCTGGTATTACAACCAAATGAGCTGAAATTTGACAGAGATGTGCCTTGATAATGCCCCCATATAAATTCGATAACACTTTTGGTGTACAGTACAACAAAATGCTTATTTTTGCGATTTTTTGACCAATTTTTGACCAAAAAAGGACACTTTTGGCCCCTGTACCCTGGTATTACAACCAAATGAGCTGAAATTTGACAGAGATGTGCCTTGATAATGCCCCCATAAAAATTCAATAACATCTTTGGTGAACAGTACAACAAAATGCTTATTTTTGCGATTTTTTGACCAATTTTTGACCAAAAAAGGACACTTTTGGCTCCTGTACCTTGGTATTGCAACCGAATGAGCTGAAATTTGACACAGATGTGCCTTGATAATCCCTTCATATAAATTCAATAACACTTTTGGTGTACAGTGCAACAAAATGCTTATTTTTGCGATTTTTGGCCAATTTTTGACCAAAAAAGGACACTTTTGGCTCCTGTACCCTGGTATTAAAATTAAATGACCTGAAATTTGGTATAGATAGGCATTAGATACTTGGTAACAAGATTCAAGTAAAATTTTTGACATAAACAACTTTAGAATGATTAATTTTGGCACTTTTCTGAGGGGAAATTTGTTTTCTTTTGGCCTCCTGACGTGACCTTCCGTGACCCCGCACAGAGCCACACCTGTGCGCGTCAGCCGGAGAGTAAATTGAATCAAAGACCTAGCCAATCAGCGAAGAGGAGGCCAAAGGCTAATTAATATTCATAAGCGGGGCCTCATGATCCCGTATATAGCCGTGTTCCCGCCAGGGGGAGCGAAGCCCGCCTAAGGCTCTCGCATTTTAGACTATTCAGAAGGCTTTATATTGTATCAGTTCTTAGGGGCATATGCATATCTATGATAATCGCAGCAGTCACTTAACTTCTCTTCAGGAGTTTAGCGTAACACTATTTCAGGTCAAACCGTCAAAGGCAACTAAAAACAAACTTTAACGTTACTGAGTTCAACAGTACTTATAACTTGTTATCCGAAGTTGAAACGCTAGCGATGGTATTTTCGCTGCGCTGTTAGCTCCGTGCGACTGTTGTTGACGGTCTTATAACGGTATATTTTGCACCCCTGTACCCTGGTATGAGTAACATTTGGTATAGATAGGCATAAGATAGTTGGTAAAATGATCCAATTAAAAGTTTTGGCATAAAGTACTGTAAAAGGCTTAATTACAGCACCTTTTTTAGGGGAAATTTTTTTTCGTTCTCCATGCCATGACCTTTCGGACGTTCACCCCACAGAGCCGACATCTGCACCTGCGTCTAGCCGACAGGAAGAGTTAATTCAATTAATGGTTCAGCCAATCAGCGAAGAGGAAAGCGAAGGCTAATTAATATTCATAAGCGGGACCACACAATACGTTAACTTGAAGACTCAGGCCGTACAGACTTCTCGCTAGGATTTTTTCAAAGCGTCGGACAGGGGTCCGGGGGCCGCCGAATGTCCCTGGCGGGGTCCAAGGGCAGGGCCACTGTGGGGGGGACCCAGGTGAGCGAAGCCCCCCCGGAAGCTCTTGCATTTTAGACTATTGAGAAGGCTTCTTTTATCAGTTTTTTTAGGGCCATATCTACGATAATCGTAGCAGTCACTTACTTCTCTTCAGCAGTTTGACTTTAAAATATTTCGGGTCAAAGCTTCAAAGACAACTAAAACCTCATAAACAACAAACTTTACTTAGCTCAACAGTATACAAAAAGATTGTACGGGTTGCCATCCTTAGTTGAAGCGCTTATTTATAGCGCTAGTATCTTCGCTGCGCCGTTAGCCGCCGTGCGACTTTTGTTGACGGTCTGATATCCCTACCTCGCCGCCTCGCTGATATTCCCACGGGCATGTTTCAAGAAAAATACCCAGCAAAAAACGCTGTTCTGCGTCAAATTCTATTCTATAAAACATGTGGGACTCAGTGTTACAGTCTAAATATTTTGTAGAAGCACCGCTGTAGGAAAGAAGGTCCAAGCAATGTAAAACATCACGTAGCATGAAGTTCGCTGTCAACTGGCACACAGCACATGACTGTTTGAAACTCTAAGTCTAATCAACAGCCGTGTTTGATTGATAGCCGGCGGTCCTTTGATGAAGTCGGCGAAAGGTGCGTTAGTTAGAAAATCTGCGTTTAGTTTTGATACGTAATCATAAGTTAGACAGTGGCGAGAATAATTATTTTCTCATCAATATTTCTCTTCAGAATTATTTGAACTTAATTGTACAACTAAACAATTGGCTTACCTGTGCAATGTTTATATGATTAATGATCAGTGTACTGAAATCATGTGTAACGTATGGCTCCTAGTCAATAGATCAGCATTTTCTCTATAGTGACCACCTGTCTATAGTGGCCACATTTCCTAGTGCTGTTGTTGTTTGACATAAACATTTAAATTGTAAGTAACTTTAAACTGCCAGAGTTTCAGCCCAATAAAACACTCTCAGCGCCAGGGTATGAACAGACTGACCAGACAGACGAAAATAAATCCTCGAACAAGGTTCAATCGTATCTTCCGGGTCTGGCAGGAAGTTGTTAAACTAAAATAAGAATAGGCTCGATGGCTGGTTGCATACAAAGTAAAACAGTTTAACAGTTTTACAGCTTGAAGAAAACAAACGCTCCTACAGTACCTGCACCTGTTTGATAATTATTAAATCGTATGCCCTACTTGAATAAAAAAAGTTCACTGCAATAATAAATGTACCCACATCACAAGGAGCTTATACTTTTTTAAACTTACACCTAGTTATCGTACTGAAAATTGTTAATGACATTACATGAAGTCATTCAACAATTTTCAGTCATGATGAAAATTTTCTGAATGGAAGGTGTGATTATTGTCATTTTCTGAAAAATAGAAGCAAGCTCTGTTTTTACCTGGAATCAATTCACAATACCAGTCCACTGTTAAGAGGATGTTCCATTTTTGCGCAGGGGTAATTTGGAACAGTCCAATGTTGCGTGGGAAGGGGTATGGCTGAAATATGCTGTATTTGCTCTTAAGCAAATGTCGGCCTTTCTAGTTAATGTTTTCTTTTTTAGGATCCAGAATCCAGTGAGTTTTGTTCATGCAACAGTGCAGCAGGAGAATGAAACCTGTGTGAACTCAGCCAACAATGCTTTCACTGGTGTATCTGTTTATACCCAGCAACTTTCTGTCTTATTTAGTTAGGGCGAATTATATGATTTAGGGCACCACCTTTTATAATTTGTATTTGTGATAGCTTTGTAGACTTAGTTACTGTTGTGAGTTTAGATATACATGGGGACTCAAATCCATACACATGTAGTTAGAAACTGCAAAATTTAATGCACACTTTTATTCTCAGTATATTTCATTGCACATGTATAAACATATTTTATTTTACATTAATTATATACATGTATCAACAGCAGATGAATAAGGTCTAAAGGTTATATAAAATCACTGTAAATATCAAGCAATTCACAAATATGATATGCCATAGCACAGTGCATGTTACACTAGCCAGATCCTATCACTTGCCTCACATTGACATGTACATATTGTATGTTCTTTGTCAAATTTGAGAAATGAAGAGCAATGCTAGCCTCATATAGATGCAGTTGCATATCTTTTATGATCAATAAAATGTTGAAATGGCAGAACTTACCTCAGTTGGTTTACAATGGCATTCCTTGTTACAAGTTTTGAATTATATCAAAGAATTCTAAACAGACAGACAGACGGACGGACCAGAAACACAAGTTTTATTCTTCATTTCAAACAAACACAAGAAATGTACATGAAAAACATTAAGCAAAGGTTCAATCTACTTGTAGTAGTTTGAATGGAAAGATAAATGGTGAAACCCTGGTGTATAGCATTACGAACAGGTGTGTTTACCTGTGTTTGGATGGTGCTGAGCACAAAGGTATGTTTGAATCTGTGTGGATTCCATCACACACACACACACACACACACACACAGGTAAACATACCTGTCCTTGGTGCTGAACACCATCCAAACACAGGCAAATATGCCTGTCCTTGGTGCTGAACACCATCCACACACAGGCAAACATGCCAGTCCTGTCCCTGGTGCTGAACATCATCCACACACACACACACACAGGCAATACAAGGACAGACATGTTTGCCTGTGTTCGGATGTTGTTCAGCACCAAGGACAGGCGTGTTTGCCTGTGTGTGTGGATGGTGTCCAGCACCAGGGACAGGTATGTTTGCCTGTGTTCGGACGTTGTTCAGCACCAAGGACAGGCATGTTTGCCTGTTTGTGTGGATGCTGTCCAGCACAAAGGACAGGTATGTTTGCCTGTGTGTGTGTGTGTGTGTGTGTGTGTGTGTGTGTGTGTGTGTGTGTGTGTGTGTGTGTGTGTGTGTGTGTGTGTGTGTGTGTGTGTGTGTGTGTGTGTGTGTGGATGGTGTTCAGCACGAAGGGCAGGTTTGTTTGCATGTGGGTTGTGTCATCACCAAGTAACAGTATGTTTGCCTGTGTTTGGATGGTGTTCAGCACCAAGCCAAGGATAGGTATGCTTGCATGTGTTCGGGTGGTATTCAGCACCAAGGCAGATGTGTTTGTATGTGGATGGTATTCTGCATTACTGACAGATATGTTTGCTGAGCACAAAGGTATGTTAGAATGTGTGTGGATGGTGTTCAGCACCAAGGACAGGTATGTTTGACTGGGTGTGGATGGTGTTCAGCACCAAGGACAGGTATGTTTGACTGGGTGTGGATGGTGTTCAGCACCAAGGACAGGTATGTTTGACTGGGTGTGGATGGTGTTCAGCACTAGAGGCACGTATGTTTTCCTTTGTGTGAATGGTGTTTAGAGTTACATAAATGATACTTACACTTATTATTGATGTAAATTGATATGTTTGCGTTGATTTCATATGTGCAATTTTTTTCGGTGAGCTCTCCGTCCCTAGGTGGTCTGTGCTGTGTCACGCAAACTCCGATTTCCGGGAGGTGTTGCTTTATCTGTCCCTATCCGGCGATTCAATCAATTTTACCCCTAAACCAGCTTATTTCATATAGAATAAGTAACGGTTACTTCTATTGTGTCCTACTGAATTGCTTCTACCGCGAAATCAAGTTCCACTAAAGTGTACGGTTTCCAAAAAATACGAATATCGAGTATTTTTTTTTCTTTTAACGTTACATTTCAGCGTGTGGTCGTACAGAAGCCTACACGCAAAAACTTTGTTGGTAACAGAAATGTTCTACTCATTCTATAGCTGTATTTTGAGGTTGTTTAAAAACGGTTTCTGGGATTTGAGTTGTTTCTAATTGCATTAGTAACTCCAGACCAATCAGACAGGCCGTTTTGAACACCTGTGTAAAAACAAAAACGTCTGGCGCAGTCCGTTCAAAATGGCGTTTCTGTACGAAAGGCATGCTCTGGAATTATTATTTTTTTGCAAACTTTCTAGTCCTCCTAAGAGTTTTTGTCGGTACAACGTTTATCCAAAGTGTGCAGCAAATCATTTGGAATTTACCACGGTGGATTCATGCCGCTCTCTGGATGTTTTGAGGAGAAAACGTGGGTTTCCTGCAGAACAGTGACTTGGTGAATTTGGAGAAGACAAGAAAATGGCGAGGCACGATGCAGTTACTAAGGATGAGGTGCGCCATGTGTTTGGACACAGCCTTGCTCGTTCTTACAGGTAAACTAACAATTTCTTTCCCTTGTACTATTCCGTAACAGCTACTTAGAGTATGTAAAGTTAATGTTTCATTTATAAACTTGGTATAGTTCTGTACGTTCCGAGCGACCGTTCCTTATTCAAAACAATCGTTGAAAGAGTCAATTTGTCCCGTTTAAAAAAAAAAAATTTCCATGTATGATTTGCTTGTAGAGTGTTGAATGTAGATTATGTGTTGCTATTTGTCCATTATAGAACGTTTTACGTTAATTTCTGCAAAAAATTCTCCTTTGTCCCCACCAAGATAAACACCTATTGGAATGCGCATATGTGCAAGGTTAGGTTGTTTTGATGTTCCCGCCAAAACAATGCAGGCCCCAAGCATTAAGCGTAAACTTTAAATGAAAGCGGAGAATGCGTTTGAAAATTTCAGTTCAGTCGATCATATTTCCATTGATCCTTTGTTGTTATAGCAATATTGTTGCAAATGTTTTGTGCCATTCCGTGCCAGTACTGCAGCCAGGCCACAGCCTTCTGATTAGCTTCTAGTAGGTCCTGGTTGGAGATGTTGGGGCCTAATATATAGTTACACATTCCTGTGTATTGTGTCCCATAGTTTGGGTAGGATGACCACAACGACACTCATCTGAGTTCACCCGTCCCCATTCTTCTTCTTTTTGTACTGCTCAGCCCCCTTGACGGGGATTAATAGCAGTGCGCATGTTTGTTAGTTACGGGTGATAGTGCCTTAAAACACAGGGAAAATAAAGGCAAAACACAAAAGGAACATAAACAACTGATGGGTGCAAGGGACAAGACAAGTGAGTGCGGTGAGTTAGTGTTATTTACATATATACAAAGACGTGTAGGGGCGACTCAATGCAGCAGGGCCCTCCCCAGTTCGGTTTTGAACTGGGAGAGAGACCCCGCCTCCGCCACACCAGGCTCAAGTTCATTCCACTCCTGGATGGTACGAGGGAAGAACGAGAGCCTATAGAAGTTGGATTTGCTCGCGATGGCCCGTCCCCATTTCAGTAGGTTGTCTCTGGTCCTACCTACTCCACACCTGGCTCTTAATATGACATCACTCAGGTGTAAATGAGTACCTAGGTTCTCCTTAGGGCCATCCCTCCAATAGGACATATGAAGCATGTACAATGTAAATGATCCCATATCTAGAATTCTTATGGGGACCTCTCCTTTCTGTTGTGACTGGATCAAATAAATCTATCTGGATATGCATCTTGTACTTTTCAGTATAAACTTAGTGTTACATCCTGATGTGGTTTACCAGATATACATAAACAAACAAAAACTGAAATACATTGTATAATTGGGTATGTTGATTGCAGGTGTCTTAAAACCTGATGAACAAAATTGGATTGGACCCGGTAATTTGAAGACCCAAGAGGATACAAATATTATCAAGGTTAGAAAAATCTTAATTCTGCATTTTGCCTGTCATTTTCTCTGTGCTCTTTGTGACAAATGCATAAATTGTAATGTCTGTATAGTTAGGTAGCTGCTGACTGCTGCAGTAGTCAGGACTCCTGTCTGAACCTGACAAGACTGGATTGGACCAGACCATATCAGGTGATGTGAAGACCCAAGAGGAAAATCAGGTTAGAATAATCTGAAGTTTGTATTTTTCCTACTATTTTCTTCATACCATTTGTAACAAATTTGTAACTTGTAATGTCTGTATAGTTAGGTAGCTGCTGACTGCTGCAGTAGTGAGGACTCCTGTCTGAACCTGACAAGACTGCATTGGACCAGACCATATCAGATGATGTGAAGACCCAAGAGGAATATCAGGTGAGAAAAATCTGAAGTCTGTATTTTGCGTGTACTACCATTTTCTTCATACTATTTGTGACAAAAGTGTAACTTGTAATGTCTGTATAGTTAGGTGCATGCTGACTGATGCAGTAGTGAGGACTCCTGTCTGAACCTGTTAAGATTGGACCAGATCAGACCAGTAGTGAAGACTGACCTGTCCAGAATAAACCAGACAGGCTTAAGACTGTGAAGACATGCACAGACTCTGAGGAAGATGAACAGTTTCTACAGGTAAGAGAATGCTACACAAGACATTAATGGTTAAAGACACAATTACTATAAGATTCATTTACTATTTTTATTAAGGCCATGTTGATTTGATTATATGGATGACATCCGCGCTCGCATCAATTTTCGGCAGTTTCAAAAAAAAAAAGTTTTCGACCACACAGTAAATTGTGCAAAGCAGCTGTAAAATGAGCACATATATGCCCTAGATTGAAAAAAAAAGGATCAGAAAACAGAATAACTAATGCCGTAGAATGCCAAAATAAATCTAAAGTGAAAGAATAAGATGTGAAAGGACAGAAAGAAAAAAATCTATTGTTGGTAGGGGTAGGTACCAGTACAGAAAATTCAGGTATAGGTCCCGTTCAGGTCTAGAGGATCAGGTCCAGGGCCGGATCTCAACCTGGACCTGATTGTCTGTGGAAACTTGAGAATTCGCAATACTCAAAACAATGGTAATTGGTCAATTTTGCTACAAAGAAATCTGTTTGGTGGATTATCCAACTCCCTCTGGCGTTTTAAGATCCCATCTTCATGTAATCAAGGCTAACTGTCTCTGTACCTTTGACTGTAGAAACTTGGTACAAATGACTATAAACTCAAGTCGACTTCGCTCTTGACTTCTTGGCCCGGCAAGACCCCAAACGCCTGCCGACATAGTGTGTCCATTTTCTAATTGGCGAAATCTGTTCCACTGATTTTTTTCAGGTCTGTTTTTTTCGGATCGGTCCTCGTCCGAGAAGAAAAAAAACATTTTGCACCCGTACGATGTACTGGTCCCTACACTTAATTGTTGGTATACCATACTATGTGTTGTTAGTCCTATGTTCAACCTTCCTGACCACTTAGATTTCATACTGAAGGCAACTTTTTTTTTTGGCCAAACTTTTTTTTATTCAGTTTTGGAGTTCCCAGAGGATGTCATCTATATAATCAAATCAACATGCCCTAAGGATTAAATGAATAAGATCCTTGACTTTGTAGAAATATAAGAAATATGTTTGGTTTCCTTATGAACTCAATGAAAAGCAGCTTGCAGTCCGATTTGAGCTTTCATGAACGAATAAAGGTTCAAACAAACACTCAAACATGAAGATCTGAAATCTCACGTAGTTGTAGATAATATTACTAAGCATTGTTCAGATTTTCTACCAACTTGTTATCACTAGAAATGGCTGTTTTGATCAATACACTCAGGCAATGCCCCAAAACTGATGATTATGTTTGCACATGCAGGGTTGAACAAGTTTCCTAAAATCCACTTGTCCTATCGGGCAAGCACATGAAAAATGTACTTGCCCGAACCAATTTTTCACTTGCCCAAAATTCAAATGTCACTGTTACTAGTATATGCATTTTCACTTCCAGCAATGGAATTCTCTGTAGACAATTGCTTGATGACTGTAAAAAGTAACAAGTATATCAAAATTGCACTAAAATCAATGGAAAATCTTACTTGCCCGATCGGACAAGTTGGGTAGGACATGCACTTGCCCGAACAGCACTTTCACTTGCCCTGGACAATAGGGCTAGTGGACTTGTTTATCCCTGACGTGTGCAGAGGGTGTGAGCTGTGACCAGTCCATACCGCAGTGTTGCTGAGGAGCGGAATAGTTTCTACAGGTAAGCTTAAAGTCTACTATCATTAAATCATTGTAACAGTTGATTTCTTGTAAAATATGAACATGGAAACACTAGTTTTAGTACACAGTGTATAGTAGCTTGCCAATGAAATTTATTAAGCAAATAGATACTAGTAAGTGTAAACTAAGGAACATGTGCTGTGTAGATTGCTCAGGTTTAGATTTGTTTTAGTGAATAATTTCAGACAAACTTGTAGTCATCAAAACATTTGATTCATGGATGACAATCCCTGGGAATTTCAAAAGTGATGCAAATAAAAAGTTTCAATTGATGCACATGCTGATGTCATCCATGAAATAAAAATCAACATGGCCTTATCATTAATGTGCTTAACTGATTGTTGTTTTCCTTGTGTCTGTCCAGAGAGTCTGAGTGAGTTGCATGCTTCACAGGACGGACAATATCAAGTAAGCAAAATACTGAGGTAAGTTTAAATATCTGTTCTATGATGGTCAGGTGTAATAATATGCTAACTTTCCTGTGAGATACAAACCAAGAAAAGACTAGCTTAGTAGTGCGAAAGAAAACTTAAGTACTTCAATCGGAGAGAGCATGCCAATAACTGCCAGCTGTGCAGACTTTGTTTCCTATAATCATATGTTGCCATTGTCAATTCACTAAACAGTTTATTATTTAATTCTACATAGAAAGATGACACTGTGTCTGGAGGACCTCAGCCCAGGGATTCTTGTACGGACCAGACTCAAGTCAAGAACTCAAGGAGCCCAACAGATTCAGCGGATAGAGGTGAGAAAGACTGTTTTGGTTTCTAAAGAAACTTTATTTCAATTATACTCTATAAATGGATTGGGATAATTCTAGCTCAACATACATTCTTCGCACTTTATTCACATCTGTCATAATTAAGGCCATGTTGATTTGATCATGGATGACATCCGTGCGTGCCTCAATTTTGGGCCATTTCCAAAAATAAAAAGTTTTCAACCACACAGTAAATCGTACTAAGCAGCTTCAAAATAGCCACATATATTCAGTGGATAGCAAAAACAAATTGGAAAACGTCATAGAATATTCCAAGGTCAAAGAATATATGAAAGAACAAAAATAAATAATCTATTATTTGGTACGCATATACCACATTCTGTGTGTTTTCTTTTCAACCTTCCTGATGACTTCAGTTTTGTGGTTCTCATAGGATGTCATCCATTAATGGCATCTCAATAACGTGTCATCTTTGGTGGGAAGTTGTTGTCTTTCTGGACAAAATTCGATGATATGTGCATGCCACAAGTAGATAATATTGTTGTGGACACTTGGAGTTGATATCTTAAAGATGATTTAGAATGTGAGGGGTCGTGTTTTCCATCATAGCAGCATTTCTTTTTAATGCCACATTTTAGGTGTCCACTGAAAATATTGACTTAAAGTCCTTAATATGCGGATATTTTTCCTGTTTAAGTATAGAATTGCATTCAGGAACATCTAGAACATTGCCGTGCAAAACAATTTTAAGAAACACAGAAATCACAGCCCCTCCTACACTCGCCATTATATTTAAAAAAATCATAAATCAAGCCACCAAAATTCTACACAGAAAATACATGTCCACCCTTTCACATAGTTATATTACTTCAAGCTGCTGAAATTCTGCTAGTTTTCTACCCTAAAGTACCTACAGCCAATATTTTATTTTAAGGTGGTTTTATTTATCGGAAATGTAAAATATTGCAGGGCGAACGCGTAAAGAAGTGCTACAGAAAATACAGCCACTCCACTCACATACTTTGAACCCTCAAGCTTAGAGTCTTGGCATGTAGAAAGTGGTCAAAGAATTCACCAAATTTCTTACCCATTTTGTGCAATTGAAATCTAAAATATGGCTGTGCAAAGAAACCCTACCAAAAATCCACATTTTTTGTCAAATTTTTGTCGAAGAAGAGTACAATTTACACTTTTCTCACAAGGCGGACATAACGGAACAAAAATTAGGCCAATGAGACAAACCAAAAATGTTCATAGAATCGTTTTGAATTCGTTTTTTCTCCCAAACTGTATCTAATTTTCTACATACAAGTTATCAATATATGTAGTGGTAATGTACAGTACAGAAAAGATGTGCTTGGAAGCAATTTAGAGTAGTGTAGATGCAATAATAATGCAAATTATTTGACAAACATGCAGCCATTCTCTTTTTTGATCAATTGACATGTCCGCCACATGAGAAAGGTGCATTTTTCACCAAAGATTACCCGCTAGCGCTTGTGCCACAGGTTAGAATGCAGTCTAATTCATAATTCTAATTCATTCTGCTCTTGGCGACCAGCACTTGTCTGGAAAATTGTAGATTTATTTCCGTTATGAATACACTAGCTCTTGCTTCTCTGTCTTCAAGGCCTGAAAACTGGACTGCAGCCTGGTGGTAGGAAGAATACTGAGCTGTGAAAGAAGATGAGAGTTGTGAGTATGGTCTCTTTGTTAACACAAGACAACACAGATTTTCACTTGAACATCAGAACCACTTAGCCAAAATTTTATGCAGTAGGTCACATTCATTTTCACTTGATTCCCTACATCAGAAACACCTATCCAAACACTTTGATTTTGACACAGAAGACTGCAGTCCACTCAGTAAATGGCAACACAACCTTTTCGAACTTCACTTCATTCCTCAAACATTCAGCCAAACTTTTACGCAGTACATCACACCTTCATCACACCTTCATGCAGTCACTTTACCATACTTAAAACCTCTACGCTTAAATTTTCACATTGACTTATACACCAGACCACTACATCGTAATTAGTTGTTCAAACACTTAGAATAATTTTGACTCCTTTCAGCAATGCATACAGTATGCTTCCCAGGGAAGGTCTTTGCTAAGCTGAAGACCCGGTGCTTCGAAACACCAGCATACAAGCACATTGACTGATCAGGTAAATAACTTAATAAATTAAAAAAAAAACTTAGTAAATAAAATGAATTATTAACTTAGCTATATATATATACTTAATAAATGAATTGAAAAACATATACACACAAACCAACCACCCCCTTACTATTTTGAGAACGTGTATATTATGCGCACTATCTCCCAGGAATACTGACATCAAGCAACCAAACCTAGCGTCGAAGCCTGGAGAAGAAAACCTCTGGGCCAGGGTAAAAAAAAATCCACAAAGCCCCTCTCCTTTAGCGTAGTAGGCCTGATGACAGACAGAGCTGTTTGTCAACAGGTCTACTACGCAGAGTCAAGGCATGTGTAAGTTAGAACCCTGGGACAGAAGTTCCTCCTCCAGGCTAAGCCCAGGAAGTAGAAATAGAACATACAGAAAGAGAGGAATTGTGTTGTCATGCAGTGATGGAAACTCTCTTCAAACTTTGTTATCACTATTAATGTACTTGTAACAATTCAAACCTCCTGCTCCAAAACCCAGGCCTAGTCTCAAGCTGATCAAATAAAGTCTGTCAAAGTTTCAAAGTTTCAAACATCACTGTCAAACTCTACTAGATCAACAGGAGACGAGGCCTAAATCTTGCAACAGGCAATTTGGATTGTCACAGCTACATAAACAGAGACAACAAAGTCTGATACCAACATGACTTAAAAGAAATCGGCCAAAACTAAACCTGTCATTTCCTCAGAGATTATTAACTCAAAAGTTCTTTCCCTAGATTTACAAATTATTGTCTGTTCTCCTTTGTGTCAAACAATACTCGCTCTATACAGTCGAATTTTTATAGTTAAAATTATCTAGTACCTAAACTACTTGTTAAAATTGCCTAAAAAATCTTGAATTCTGTTAAAACAGGTCAACCTCAAACTGCAACTCTGGGTCTGTCTAAAGTACATAGTCTAAGAATTAACTATCTATTAAACTATTGCTACAATTGCCTAGAAAAACCAATCTCACTGCAGCTGTCTGTCTTAAGTACCTCTTATTTATTAAATCTATCCCTGACTACGTTTCAAGTAGAGAGAAACTTAAGAGTAATATAATCCTTAAAGAAATTACAGACATATTTTTGTTCGGCCGATTTCTTACACCCAAACATCCAAGAGGGAATGATAGGTGGCGCTTTTAGGGGCTGCCACGATTTCTTTCGTGTCCCCTAACTTGATGATTTTTAGTTGTTTGCTTATGTGTTTTAAGTTACTTTATGACCACACAAGCGTGTAAAGTACTGCTGAAGATGCTGGCAACTTGTTTGGATTGACTTTTACGTGCGACAGGCTGTTTTTGTGGTGATTCCTCGGACCTTTTCTGTGAACTGTTCACGACGAATCATCATGGCGTCGCTCAGGACCTACAGCGCTCTCTTTCTACGTGCCTGCCGGACTGCAACTAAGCCCCTGCTACCCCAAGAGAAGGCAACCCTGCGGGAGGTAGGCATTCTCAAGTCACTGGGTAGGCCTAGAGGCAGTAAAGGCGGAATTCATCGTATAAGGAAAATTGAAACTGTTGTTGGGAACAGGCCATCTTCTCTGTTATGCAAATCTCACGTGCCGACTGTGGAATGTTCTGATGTGAAATGCCCTGTCCTGACTCGAATTCCTTTAACTCACCCGGCTAAGCCAAAACCATGTCTTCCTGGATTTCTGCTCACAAATGTTCGTGCTCTGCGCCACAAGACTGACGAGCTTCACACCGTGTCCTGTATGAATAACGCGAGTATTGTGGCAGTCACGGAAACATGGCTGAAGGAAGACATTCCTGACGCGGTAATTGCGTTACCAGGATACGATGTTTACAGAAGGGACCGGGCAGCACGTAGAGGCGGCGGGGTGGCCATGTACATTCGTTCTGAGCTCCAGTGTAAGCGACTAGAGGATCTGGATCACGATGACCATGAAGCATTATGGATGTGGGTAAGGCCAAGTCGTCTCCCCCGTGGTTTTAACTCTCTGATCGTCGGTACTCTCTATATTCCACCGAAGTCATCAGACTCATCCAGGCCAGACACTGAGATATCGGAATACCTGGGACACTGTCTCGATCACATCGAGCGCAACTTCGCACAATCAGGTATAGTGATCCTTGGAGACACCAACAGGTATAAATGCCAATCCCTGTGCTCGAGGTTCAGCTTGAAACAAGTAGTCACCCAAGCCACTAGAGGTGTTAACCAGCTTGACTCTATTTACACTAACATTAAGTGTTTGTACCCTGCACCTGTTCATCTTCCGCCGATTGGTACCTCAGATCACCAGTCCATTCTACTGCCTGCTGGTTCATGGCCATACACGCGTCCCAAGCACATCACGCGGAGGCAGTGTAATCCTGAAGCGATGAGGAGGTTGGGGTTACTGATGAACACAACTGATTTTGCACCTGTCTTCCAGACCACAGAGCCTTCCAGAAAGGTGGCAGTTCTGACAACCATGCTAAAAGGACTACTTGACAAAGCTGTACCTGTTAAGAAAGTCAAGATTTCCACCGCTGATAAACCATGGATGACTGTGAGGATTAAGGAGTTGCTTGCAGAGAGACAACAGGCATTCCGCTCCGGAAACGTTGCTCTGTACTCCAAGTTAAGGAATTCTGTGGCCAAGCATATCAAGAAAGCAAAACGGGAGTACTATGAAAGAGAAGTAGCTAACTTGAGGCACTCCAGCCCAAGGCACTGGTTCAAGTCCATCAAGTCCCTTATGGGAAAGGACTCTGTTAAGGAGGATGTCTCCAATCCCAACATCACCGTGACACAAAATGAATGTGACACGCTTGCAGAGCATTTCGGGTCTGTGTGGAGTGAAGTGTTCCGTACTGTTCCAACGTTGGCTGATGTCGAGCACAAGCTCTCGCATGATACACCCACACCGTTCAGTATTGGGCAGGTTAAGGCCAGACTGCGCAGACTCAATGGGAGGAAAGCCGCTGGGCCAGACCTCATTCCTTCCTGGTTACTAAAGCAGTATCATGAAGAACTTGGTCCTGTTTTATGTGACGTCTTCAATTCTTGTCTTCAGAACTCCGCCTTTCCGCAGCAATGGAAAGAAGCTGTAGTCACGGCAGTGCCTAAGAAACAACGACCACAGTTCCCATCGGAATACCGACAAATTTCGTTAGTCAGCTGCGTCGGGAAAGTGTATGAAGGGCTGCTCCGTGATGCTTTGCTACAGGACACTACCAGTAGCCTCGCACAGTCTCAACATGGCTTCCTGTCAAGAAGATCTACGGTTACTGCGTTGATACACATCCTCCAAACGTGGCACGAAGCGTTAAACAGTAACCCGAAGTTGGACGTTCATGCTGTGTTCGTTGATTTTTCCCGTGCATTTGATACCATTAGTCATAGTCAACTGCTCATGTGCCTAGCTGACATGGGTATCAGGCGGTCCTTATGGATGAGCATCAGCAGCTATCTGGAAGGACGTACACAGAAGGTAAAGTGGGGTCCCTGTGTATCTAAGTCCCACGACGTCCTCGCGGGTGTTCCACAGGGTGGTATTCTATCACCAACACTTTTCGTCATCTGTATAAATACCTTGGATGCAAGGTTGCCAAGGCCCATTGTTCCTGTCAAATATGCGGACGATCTGACAACCTCTGAAATGCTAATGGCGTCACTTCCTGGTCAAACGCAGAAGGCACTTGACTCCATTGTTGAATGGGGGGAGGACTACTCTCTCAAGGTAAACGGGAAAAAGACAATGGACATGGTTATCAGCGCAAGGAAGGAGGTAAACATTCCTGTCCCTCCTCATCCGACAATATCCGGACATGTGATTCAGAGGACTACGTCTTTCAAACTACTTGGAGTACACATCACTGCCAACCTTACCTGGGATGAACACGTTCATTTCATGTTGACGAAGTCCCGTCCACGTGTGTATTACCTTGCAGCAGCAAAGAAGGCTGGTCTCCCTACTGATGTCTTGCTCCAGATTTACCTAACATTCCTACGCCCCTTACTGGAGTATGCCAGTCCGGTGTGGGGAGGACTGCCGAAACACCTGTCAGACAAGCTAGAAGCCATGCAGAGGCGCTGTCTTAGAATCATTGGTATCCCATCTGACTCTCTGCCCTCACTATCAGACAGACGGGACGCAGCGACGCTGAAGACTCTACAAGACATACTGCGGGACAGTAGCTCTCCGCTGAGGGAGTTCTTTACTTCACCTCAGGACATTTCGTACAGTCTTCGTCGGGAAGCCCGATACAGGGCATCTAGAAGTAAAACGAAGCGACATGAGATGTCATTTGCACCCCGCTCTGTACGATTGCTGTACGAAAGTGCTAGATGATCGGCAAAGAATGTTGATTCTGTCATGTATATTTTCTTAATCCGATTGTTGTCTAATTTTAAATGTTGTAAATGTATTAATGTTTTAAAGTTGATTCTGTGACTGATGACGTATTTCATGTGTATATACATGCCAAGTCATCCAGGAATAAAGCTGAATCTGAATCTGAATCTCTTCCAACATCACACACAGCTTACCTGTAGTACATTTCACTCTACAGAAAAAAAGCACTACATTGTCTTTTCCATTTTCTGTAGAGCAATGGGACATATTTCCAACAATCATGTGATCAAAGTATTTTCCCTGAAATCCACTTCATCAATAAAATAATTGTAGACAGAAAAAGTGTGTTTATATGTTTAAATTGTTTTGAAAAAAACTATGAATTTATAATTTTTCATAAATTTTGTTTGAATAACGTTGTTTGTGTTTCAGTTACCATCCATGCATTTTCAACAACCAGATGTGAACAAGAGAAAAATATAGACTTGGGTTAGGTTCTTATTTATCATGACTGTCAATAATAAATCATTCAGTGAATTTGATCAAATCATTCAAAGAAGGGTTGCACTCTTATTACACTGCGCCAGAAACATGATGAAATACAACATACAGCAAAGTAGATTTGTATTTTAGTTAAGTATTTTAGTTAGATTTGTATTTCTTTAATAATGTCATTGTGTATTGTTTCCAATCAGTATTGCAAGTACTAACTTTATGTTGTTTTGAAACAGAAGAAAATGTTGGTTAGACAATTTTGTGTCAGTTGTTACTGAGTCACTGCAACTCATACAATGTATATTCCACAATTTTATAGTACCATCTTTGTTAGATTTAGTAATTTTGTGGCTTTCTATTGCTATGTATGACAATTCACAGTATACATATCATTCGGTCAAAATCGAAAGTACCAGTAATTGTTTGAAGAAAGTAATTGTTTGAAGAAAGTAATTGTTTGAAGAAAGTAATTGTTTGAAGAAAGTAATTGTTTGAAGAAAGTAAATGTTTTCCATGCATCTATCCACCAGCATACTACAGCTTTATTCATGATCTGTTGGTTCAATCTTGAATTTTCTTCATTTTTGGCTTCAAACATTCTGTCTTCCGGACGTGAAACATTTTGTTGCTTTAATGATTGTCTCCCTACGTACAATTTCTTTCTGTCACAAGAACAATTTCAATTTTAGAAACGGCTTCAAAAAGGGTGGCTGTGAAGATAATGAAGAGCAATATCAGGGAAAACAGTTTGATTGCAAATGACTTTGAAACTATGCCCCATTACCTTACTGTGTGAAACAAGAGACAATCAAACAAGTGCTCTCCTTCAATAGGAAAATGTGCTGTGTTCTCCACCATATCTGTAATGAAATATTAGTCACAACCTTAATCTAGATATTAGTATAAGAATTGGAACTCTTTCAGAAATGACAACAAATAGCTGGGAGGGCTTAAGTTTTAACAATGGAATTCTTAAGAACTAGAAATTCAGATGATCGCAGACTTGCCCTACCCCAGCACGTTTATTGTCATTTCTAAGGTTCTGCATGGGAGGTCCCGATCATGCTTCGCGCTAAATTCAGGAGGCAGCTGTCACGTATTACGCACACTTCATTTGTGCAGGCTGGATGTTTCACGTTAAATCAGAGCATTGTCATTACTTCGAATGTCATGACCTTTAAATTTAAAAGGCAAGGTGCAGAAAGTGAAACCAACGGCCACGCATTACACTTCTTTCATGCTGGCTAACCGTTTAAGCGCAATTAATGCACGGATTACATTTTACATCAATTTCAAAATTAACTACAGGATATTACGCCTTGCAGCATACAGACCCCAACTTTTGAAAGAGTTCCAAAAGTAAACGCCAACTCACAGTCAAGTCCGATGTACTGAGATAGCTGACAGGGCCCACAGGCACACAGGATAGCTGACAGGTCCCACAGGAACACAGACAGGTCCTCCTGGAATATGGACAGGCACACAGGATAGCTGACAGGTCCCACAGGAACACAAACAGGTCCTCCTGGAATATGGACAGGCACACAGGAGAGCTGACAGGTCCCACAGGAACACAGACAGGTCCTCCTGGAATATAGACAGGCACACAGGATAGCTGACAGGTCCCACAGGAACACAGACAGGTCCTCCTGGAATATGGACAGGCACACAGGATAGCTGACAGGTCCCACAGGAACACAGACAGGTCCTCCTGGAATATGGACAGGCACACAGGATAGCTGACAGGTCCCACAGGAACACAGACAGGTCCTCCTGGAATATGGACATGCACACAGGATAGCTGACAGGTCCCACAGGAACACAGACAGGTCCTCCTGGAATATGGACAGGCACACAGGATAGCTGACAGGTCCCACAGGAACACAGACAGGTCCTCCTGGAATATGGACAGGCACACAGGATAGCTGACAGGTCACACAGGAACACAGACAGGTCCTACTGGAATATGGACAGGCACACAGGATAGCTGACAGGTCCCACAGGAACACAGACAGGTCCTCCTGGAATATAGACAGGCACACAGGATAGCTGACAGGTCACACAGGAACACAGACAGGTCCTCCTGGAATACGGACAGGCACACAGGATAGCTGACAGGTCACACAGGAACACAGACAGGTCCTCCTGGAATACGGACAGGCACACAGGATACCTGACAGGTCCCACAGGAACACAGGAACATGGACAACAGTATCAGCTTCCCCAAACCTAGGGTATAAAAGAAAAGCTCATTCAGAAAAATATTAACAGAACATGCACATGCCTTTTATCAGACAATTTACATTAATAATATTCACAACATTTTTCTACAATTCTAAAACCTGCTTTTGGTTGAGGGCAAGAGAACATGACTTTTGTTAGTGAGGTAGGAGAAGAGCATGGCAAAGTCTGTCAACTTGAATTAAACATAGAATAACCATGACCTCACATACAAATGTACATGTAAGCCAATCACATCAAACAATCCATAATTATGACAAATCAACACAGATCTTACATGGACATAACACTCATTGAAAATTTACCTACAGAAATAGAAAAAAAACCTCATACTGACTCTCAAGCAAACATGAAATTATAACAACATATGGCAATGCAGGTTAAAGATGGTCACATAGCAAATCTCTACAATTCAAGCAAAAGCATACAGCAATCTATTCGGCTGCATGGGGCATATTGTAAATTTATGAACAAGCCCATACAACACAACTATAAACTCAAGCAAATGGAAGATATAGTCTGAAAAGTAAACATTATCATGATTCAAAATATTCCCAACAACACGTAAAGTCATGTCACATGATAATGCATATACATAATACGACACCACATAAAATGTTTACATACATTAATGATCACAGTTGATATAAAAGTTTGAAAACAACTTGGGCACATACATGTAGATTAACACTGTCAAAATATAACCCATTTACTAGTGGAAGGAAGGTTGTTGGTAAGAAGGTATGTAGGACGGTAACAGTCAAGGGCAAATAGATTATAAACTGATGTCAAATCATGACTTTACACAATATCTTGTAGTTTACATTGATACTTAAAGCATATAAACAGAAATGAGTGGAATTTAGAAACATTTTCGTTCTGGCAACAAAAGAAGCAGAAAACATGCAAGGTAATAAAGTCATATGGGAAGTAGACATATCGGTTAATGATATCATTTCTAAACAACAATATACATGCATATCAAACATGGTAACATGATATTTACAGCACACTGAGCACACCAATTATTGATACAACTCAAACCCAAACCCTTATTTCTTAAAGCGCATGTGCACAGTTATTGTATTTAAAAGCCTTTTACTGTTATGTTACCTGCCTCCTACTGCTTTGTGTACACTGCTATAGATAATGTTTCATCTTCCCTTATAGACACAGTACATCAGTTCAGCACCTGGAACAGAGATAGAACTACTTGTACAACTGAAACAACAGACCATTTCTACTAGTAATTGATTGAGTGACTACTAGTACTATTTGGTGTATCACATTACTACCTAGATATCTTGACTTTCATCAATGAACTACAACATCATACAGGAGAATGTAGAATACTAGAAACAAATGTGAACTATCTTACCTTGCCTGCCCTAGTATTAGCCAAGGATAGATAAACCAAATCTACCTGTCCCAATTACATGTTACCTGTTTACATGGATAAAAGGGTAAAATCACTTGTATACACGTTACTCACCAGGTGTGACAGGTGATTCAATGTAATGTAATATAACCAGCTGCTGCCACACGCGTAACTGGTGTGTTAGGCCGAAGGGCAGTTAACGTTATACCGGCTGTATAGATAACGTTACATATGAGAACTGAGGTGACGACATGAAGATTAATGAATAAATGAATTAACAAAATACCATGTTTCCTTCATTGTATTTATTTACCAACCTGCAACCAACGTTTTGTTATTCATCTCAAATTGTTGATCTTTCAATGAATGATAACATTAACACATTCAATACTCATGTCATGTGTTCTGTGTAAAAGTACGCCAAATCAGAGGTTGGATGGGAAGATGGGATCTTTTTCTGACTTGCTCCATTTCCTAACCAGCATATGGGGGTTCTCTGTGCGAAGAAAGCTCGTGATCTTCAGATCAAACCTCCGCTTAGACACTAGTGTGTGGGAACTTTTCGCTCAGCAACTGGTCAACATAATTTCCGAACGAAATTGCACAAATACTGACGAGTTCCAGGCATAACCTCTGTTACACTTCTTTAACATGACCTTTGGCGCATTTTCCAATTCTTTACTACTTATTACATCCAAGAGCTCTGCACGAAGTTACCTCTGCCCTGGCCAAGTCTTTTGGAGCACAACAACTGTGTTACCGCCCCCCTCCCCACAATTCTCGCACCTACCTCGGTCTGTTTCTCCTCTTGTATCACCCCTCAGTTGTCTCCTTCATCAAAACCGGTGTTATCTTGTCCCTGTTACCAACTAGTGGTCGCGTAATGCTCATTTGTACATCAAAATACTCACAATTCCATCAAAACCGAGAAGAAAATCAACAAAGCTGACAAAAGTCATGTTTTTACCTCGTTTCAGGTCACGTCAGGGGTCACATGCATTAGGGACATGTAGCGACATAGATACAAACTGCAGCAGCAATAGGTTGTGCACACGGTCTAAAAGCGCCCCTATGCGGTTCAATTTCAACATGCATGGCTTTAAAGTGGGCTTTGCCTGTGTGATATACTAGTACCTGTACCGGCATTTTATTAACCTTTGCACAGACGGTGATGAATGAATAACGACAATTTTATCATTGTAGACGCCATTTAAACCGTAATAGAGCGAAAGAAAGAGTAAGACTTGGCCTAAATTGTGATTGTTTGGAATTGTTTGGCAAAGATCTTAAATCGTTTTGATGGCTTAGGTCAGGCTCTTATTTATTGAATCTAATCTTTAAAAGAATAAAAACCTGCACAATTTAAATCTACAAAGCCAAAACGATTTTAAAAAACACCCATGGCCGACTGAAGTGCTGTTGTGAAATGCAGACTTGTGGCAGATCCGTTCATTTTCTCGGTTATCGCGCCCAAAGTGACGCTATAACGTTATGTAGCTAACAACAAAACGTCATAACGTTAGAAACCAAAGTGAAGTATATCAAGCCCTCTTTTAGGTGCCAGAAAGCAGTATTTGATCACAAGAACGTCCATTACGTTTTAGATCGACTGTCGGTTATATTGTGCTGCCCAGTAGTGTGTGGGTAATCAGGCATCGTCTGCTGTGAACTTTTGACCTTTCCCGACTATCCGGATGACCTAGCTCAGGGTCATGATCATTGCAGTGTCCTGATTATCCAGATGAGTGCACGAAGCACAGTATAACCGATTGTCGATCTAAATCACAACAGACAGTCCTGTAATCGATATCTCCCACTTTTTGTGCATATAAGAGGGCTTGTGCAATCTGGTGGGCTTTGTGTATATTACAAACGAACATGGGGATAGTAACAGCATATGGCTAAAAGAGTTTGCTAAAAACTATGACTGCAGTACTTCAGTCAGCCGTAAAATGTCGCTTTCTTGGAACCGTCCCGACGCCCGTGGGTCGCGGCTGGAAAGCAGACCTCATGCCACTTCAGTTCAGTTCAGTTCAGCCAAACCCGTCTAATAAACTAACTTAATTATCGTTCCTCAAAATGACGCGAGCAACAATATATCATACAAACCTAAGATATTACATCGCGTATATATACCAAGGGCATTGTTAATTCCTCGTTTAGCTGTAACAAGGGAGTTATCGAGTGCAACAAACTCCATCTCATTTCTGTTCGACCGTCGGTTATATTGTGCTGTCATACTCTGTGGGTGATCAAGCATAGTTTCGCTTTGAACTTTAACTTTTCTAGACCGATCATGGTGTCCTGATTAACCAGATGAGTGCATGCAGCACAGTATAACCGATTGTCGCTCTAAACCACAATATAGACAGAAATTGACCAGAAACCAGACAAGAATAGTCCCTAATCAATCAGGAAACGAGCCAAGCGAATAGAATATTGTAGCATTTCAAGGCAAGGTCAGATGATTTAGCATTTATACAAAAGCAAACGCAATTGTTAACCGTAAATGGTAGTCGACGTAAGCCTTGCTGAATTCAGTGTAATATACCAACACTTACATAAAAATTGTATCATTAGTTTTATTGAATAGCCCTTGGCGTTCCACATGGAGGCGTATCTCTATGTGGAAATCACTAAATAAACCTTATCGAATAGTTGCAATTGGCCGATGTTCAGACAATGGGAGATATTTCAATGGCACATTTAGAGGACCATACAGCAGCGCCTCTAGCGGATACATTACTAAGTGCAGCATAGAACAAGATGGATCAGTAATTGGAAGTTATTTTTCGAAATTTTGCGTTTTGCTTTGTTTCACTCCCTGGAGGTTTATCTACAATAGTCCGAGGAGTAGCAAAGACAGTGTTTAGTACAACTTACCACCTCAAATGGTCGTGATGCGTCTTTCCGGGTAGATTTTACCCCCTGTATTCTTTGGTTCAATGCTCCTTCGCCATCTTGGCACGACATGTTCCACACACAGGTGCCACCTGTTCGTTCATCATGGGCAGCATTTGAATTTTGGCAATTAAGTCTATCATTAGATCAACAACAGGCCAATAGACATTTAAATCTGTGATGATCTCATTATCTGTTTTTGTCTTACAAATCTAATATTTTTCAACTTTGATTTTTTTAAGAAGAGACCTAAGATATGTTTCAATAAATGACATTTGACTCATTCACCTTTCGAATAATGGCGAGAACTGTTAGTTGCATTTGCAAAAATGTACAATATCTGCCTAAATACCTGTGAATTTTACCTGCAGTAATAAAAGTTTTCGTTACATTGCGCTTCTGAGCTGTGAAATACTCGTGCTATTGCTTAAGGTGGGTTCACACATGTGTATATATTCAAGTCCGTATGAGGTCCGTATGGAAGTGTCACTGTTAGTCTCTACCAGTCTCCACAGATCGCTTGTAAAATAATAGAAATTGGTCAAATATAGACAGATAACACTCTAAAGGTGTTAGTTGGTCGCACAGCATACTCATTGGACAGCTAACTCCTGGCATTTATTGTCTATATTTTTCCAATTTCTGCTATTTTCCTAGCGACCAATGGAGCCTGGAAGAGGCTGAGAACTCCACACAGATCTCATACGGACTTGAATGTATACGCACGTGTAAACCCGGCTTTAACCCTCATCCGACCGTTACATTTTTACGACGAATCTGACCGTATGGGGTCATTTTTGACCCCATTTTGTTATTTCTATGTATTTACTGTTTCACTAATGTATGAAAAGTATTTTGACAAGTTTTGGTGTCAGTAGTTATTACTCATTATCATAATTTATGCAGAAAATGAGGAGAAACCAGATTTGCTCTGAAAATCTACCATACTCAACTTACTTAAACAATGTTTTGTCTTATCAATTTCTAAACAATAATTGTGATGATGCAATAATACTGATAGCATAATAATGTTATTTAGGAAGAAAAAATACAATATTGGTGAAAAGTAACGAATCTATTACTTAATTATGCACCATATTCCGCCATCTAAACACATACATACAATAACTCTTGTCTATTTTCCCGCAAAGATTTTTCTTGTAGGTTCCTTCTGCACATTCTGTCCATATATAGTTTTTTTAATTAATTAGAAACATTTTCACTTTCATTAGCATAGGTAATTAGTGCGTATTATCATAATTTATGCAGAATGTCGAAAATCTGTGTTTTACACTAAAATACTAAATTTCTTTCAAAATATTCGGTGTTTACTCATCTAAGCAACTATAACTTGTTGCTGTAATAGCAATGATGAGGAATGCTTGTCATTTTATTGAAATGTCTTGATATTCATGTAATTAATGATTCAAAATTGGCTGGGGTCATTTTTGACCCCACCGAACAAGACACAAACTTTAAAGTATAGCTTATACAATAATGGGCAAAACTCGGTGAAAAATTGGTAGATGTTAATTAGACATGTATACAAACAAATTCATGGAAGGAATTTTTTCTCTGATGAAAAATGTTGCTATGGCAGATTAAAATATATGCCTGGGGTCAAAAATGACCCCATACGGTCGGATGAGGGTTAAACACTATCATCCTGTATGGTTGTGTTTTACTTTCTAGAAGACGATTACATCCGCATCATGCCTGTTAATGTTTACAATATGAGAGTAGCGGCCAAATACCAGAGGCGCCATATTCTAGACAATTTCCACTATGTTAAGGTCCTGAGAGCAGTATTGTGGGGACTTCACCCACATCATAATTCAGTCAATATGACGAGAAGAACCTCAGTTAACTTAGTATGACTGACAATGGAAATGATCTTTAATGCATATCAATGCAAAACATGGGCCAAATGCATTGGGTTATTCAACTAATTTGTATAGGGGTAACGTTGTATTACATCTAAGTTTACGTGTATCTTCCCTCTTTTCAAAACATGACAACATTTCATTTTATAAAACACATGTATATCAAGTTTTACAGCTTATAACAGTTTAAATGTACGTTTTCTATCCACGTGGTCACACCAGCACTCTGCAATACAGACAATTAAGTCTACCACTGCGATATGAATCTGAAATAGATCAGAAACATTCTCGTAGAAAATTAAGTTCTTTGATCTTCGAACCACACATATTCTCCGTGCAGACTCCGGTGGAAGTTATTTTTCAATTTGTGCCTGGGTAGGCTGCTTGAATACAGTACATTTGAGGTCGTTGTGCATTGTGGATAAGCATGGAGAATTGAGAAACAAACCTGGGCATTGAATAACAACACAACACAATACAACAATTGCACATAAAGCCTGTGAATCTTAGTCTAAGAAAGGTTGGAAAGTGTTTGAATTGTAAGACCTACTACATGGATGAAAAATAACACCGGGAAGATGGGGGTCGCTATGCGTGCGTATGTGTACATGTGTGTGTGTGTTTGTGTGTGTGTGTGTGTGTGTACATGTGTGTCTGTGTGTGTTTGTGCGCGTGTGTGTGTGTGTGTGTGTGCGTGTTTATGTGATCATGAGTGCGTGTGTTTGTGTGTGTACCTGTGTGTCTGTGTCTATGTATGTATATGCCTGCGTGCGTGTGTGATTGTGTCTGTGTGTGTGTGTGTGTGTGTGTATGTATGTGTATGTATGTGTGTGTGCGCGCGCGTGTGTTGTGTGTGTGTGTGATTGTGTCTGTGTGTCCGTATGTGTGTGTCTGTGTGTGTGTGTGTGTGTCTGTGTCTGTGTGTGTGCGTGTGAGTCTGTGTTTGTGTGTACGCGTGCGCGCAGTTGGCTGGTGAAGGAAGTCGAACCTTCGTAGATCTACTACTGTCAATGAAAATGTGCTACGTTTACTGTACTGAGCGGTATTTTGCTTTTAATTTTGTGCCTGCATTTTCTTTTCATCTTTCAATTCTTGGGGATTTGCCTTGATTTATTGAATATGAATTACCACAGCAGAGTGCACAGAGCGCCGTCTAATCCGACAAAGCACTTCGTGTGTGGCTGCTAAGATTGCCAATAATGTTCCCAATATTCCACCACCACATTAGTGACATAGCACACCTTAGGGCTGATGTCTGTAGCGTTGCCATGGCTACAGACTGAGAGTGTTGAGAGGAGTGCGGCACGTCGGGAAGAACAGACCAGAAACAGGAAAGTGCAGAGACGACAACTTTCGTTTTCATGTCCCGAGGAACGTATTAAAGATGCAGCAATGAGAACAAACAACCGCCGCCGCCTGATCCACCGGTAAGTCTTCCATGGGACACGACGAGAATTTTGGGCTTCATCTTACCAATACTTAAAAAAAAAAACACTTTCTTTTGTGCGTTGATGTCGTTCTATATATGCAACTTAGTGCATGTATCGTTGTGAATATATTACGTTTTTTTTTTTCAATGAGATGTGCTTGTCTTGAATTGTTTTGACAGTCCATGCTATTGATGCTGAAGAAAGAGTGATGGATGTCACTCATAACGTCCGGAAATTCTTTATCCAGCTGTAGAGATTGACTTGTCGTTAAATGATTTCTTTACCCAAATGTTTACGAATAGAAAGTATAGAAAATTCAATTTTCAGTCAGGTCAGTCTTTTTAAGAATAAGGAAGGCTATAAACTAATTTTCTTCTCCTTTTTTTCCAGCGACTGTTGGCCGTTTTCGGGGCTGTTCCTGTTGAGACGCAGCACCCCTGCCGCACAAGACCGTGGTGGACGGGAGGGGCGACCTCCGTAGCCGGTAAGAACCCAACTATACTCCGATAACTGTGCTTGTAGATCCAGCGGGTCTACAGTATTATCCGCCTACCCACCTATGTCCGCCCTATAAGTTAGACCGTAAGGTGTACATAGAAAGAGATGGTAGGCGGCTCATAGGGCCGGACGGCAGGTCCGCTGAAGTCTGACAGGTAAACTGTAAAACAGAAAATGTTCGCTGCAGTTTATTTCGCGGTAAGGGAGAAATCTGTCATGCAGGGTTTTTTTACTGTAAATGCAAAATTTTTGCGTAAAACTTAAACATAAAACCAACGCGAAAATGTTCCTTTTTACATGTACAATAGCGTCTGACTCGTAGTGTCAACTGGACTTCGATAGTTACTTTCTACAAGGTTTTTGTACCGGTCAGTTGGTCGCTTTGTTGTCTTGTCTTGAGCAGGCTAGTCTGATGAAATTATTTGTATTTTCAAAGTAAAAATAGATAAACAATAATTCATTATAGATTATACCCATCTGAATTGATAATAAAGACTGCGTTTTACCATGTGTATTTACTGTCAAGATACAGTTTTGACTTTCTAATATAAACCTAACACAAAAGAATGTAGAAACTAGATTTTGGTTTATCATATTTCTGATGCTGCATTTGATTCATTGATTATTTTATATTACAAATCAAATTGATAAGCACCAATGTTGCTAAGGTTAGTGGTCACCGAAATATTACAAAGCAGTACCTCAACCATTTCTCTGTCTATTTCCAACTCCGTTAGAAATGGGAGTGGCTCCTTTTTTTTTAATGTGAAAAATCATATCAGCAGACTTGATATTGTTTATTGTTTATTGATAGAACGTGTACAAGCACCATCAAAGCTTTCTTCATATTCACACAAAATGTATTTTGCTTTACGAAAACGTACCACAACAATTAGTATTTGGTTGATGACTTGAAAGAAATCACAGGCGCAATATAAGTTCTTCTCGGTTCAAATTAAAGTGAATGTCACTTCAAAAGACATGAAAAAGGCAGCCTAAAACGTAACGATTCATTTCCCAGAATTTTTTTTGGCTGATCTTGTACTAATTTTAAAGGAGTTTTCCTACTAAACTCCAGAAGAGAGTGTTATTATATTTTCCGATAGATATTAATTTCAGAAACAAAAAAATGCATACTACTTCACATTATACGATAAAGTACCCACTAATCTAGCGTTCACCCAAAAGCATTCTGTACTATGCTAAAACTCCTCGAGTACTATGTGTAATGTCAGCTGAATGCAATGTGTCTTTCATCATGGCTTGACAAAAGTTAGGTTACAAAACCAATTTGAGGGATGATGTTAAAATCCCGTCTTGTTAATATGCAATGCCATTCTTTGATATTTTGTGAACACTTGGCTTTCTTGTTGTAAACATCGCCACTCATTTATGCCGAAAATATGCACAATGACGTAAGTGTCTATGTATAGGAAATACTTGGGTAGGGTCTGCATGGGTTTAGTGAGTGTCATATTGTTTTACAAATTAAACACACGTTGCGTTTCACCACAAGTGAAATAATGCACTATGTCGGCTGATTGTGTATTCAGAATTGACACAGACTCCCCTCTGGAGTTTGCATGTAATTCTTTTCATACTGACCGAGGTGCTGGAAGTACATTCATGACATACATTACGTTTACCGCTTAAGCTTCTAGTGATTTTACAATTGTCATTTTCCCCATGTTTCCAGACTTCCCTGTCCCCCAGGTGTTCAGCACTGTTTTCACCTGCCTTACTTTGTCTTCACAAATTGGAGGTGGTTTTTCGTTCCTGACTTTAGGGGCATTGAATGTCTCCTTTGATGATTAGCTAGGTGCAACGAGACTGATTTCTTAGGTGGAATGCACAAAATGGGCCAAAATTTCTTTTCCTATTCCTATGTTGGCAGTTTTTTTTCATTTTCTTGGTGTGTCTGTTTTATGTGGGGGGGGGGGGGGGGGCTTACATAACATAGTCAGCCTTGGCTAAAGGCCCCCTCTCACTTGACGTGCGGCACGCTTGCGGCATTGCTGCGTTCGTTCACTGCGTCACTGTTTTGTTATTTTCTTCGATTTTTTATGATTCAGATATTGCGCAATACGTAAAAGTATAACATAAAAGACGACGAAATATACAACAAGTAAGAAAATTCGTTCTTTATCTCTGAAATTCGTTGAGCATGCTTCCGAACGCAGCAATACTGCAAGCGTGCCGCACGTCAAGTGAGAGGGGGCCTTAAATGAACACACGATCATAACATATGGGATACCCTTGTATGATGCTAATGATCTGTCGTTATTACAAAATAATTGTTTTCATCTAATTAAAAAAAATCATTTTCTAATAATTATAGATCATTAGCAGATATCGATTGGCGCAAACAAGAGCTTGTAGCCTTCATCATTATGCACATGAAAAACATAGTTTCATTGCAGTGGCATGTACCAAAGTGCTGTATTTTCCCATAGCAAAAATAATATTTGGGGGCAATAAAACCTGATGACGTCATCCATATGACCCCAAAAAATCAGATTTAGAATTCTTTCATGCCGATCTATCAATATTCGTTACAGTTCCATTCTTTCTTAATTCATTAATTAGAAAACGATGGAAAGTCAAAATGCCAATGTAGCCAACCCTGTAACCTTAAGCTTAAGCTTGATATCTGGAAATGTAGTCGATTACAAGTAACAGATAGAATATGATAAACCAGACCTACAGTTTCTTAACGTTAACACGTGGAGCCAGTAGCATACATTTACATCCTCACATTTAGTAATGCCTTGTAGACTACATATCACATTATGTAAACGCCGGTCAGAAAATAATTTCATTTATCGTGCAATGTTTCTGTAGACGTTTCCTTAAACAAAGATGGTGGAAGAACTATTACATGTATTATATTATATTTTATTCATGTACAGTATGTTGAACACAACCTTCGCGATCATCATTATGACATAGTATATTATGAAATTTAATACGCATTTTATGTTTTTGCCCACTTTTTTGCGCGCACTCGCATCCCGCATCATCTATAGAATAAACGCGGTGTGGCCTAAAGTGACAATCTAAAATGAGATTTTCTAGTTCCATGTTGATTCCATATTGTTACGGTGATTATAATTAGTACGTTTATTTTATTGATAATGCATAATTATGCAAGTTGACGTTTTGATAACACGAAAAACACAGTTCACTGTACAATTCTCCCTCGTTTTGTTATAATGATACATTTTCAAATTTGATTCATTACAACTATAACGAAAATAGACATATTAAAGTATAGATCTTTTTTGTCACCTTACAAGATTAACAATTATGAGTTTTGATTTGTTTTACAGGTGAGCCAGCCGGCTGGTTGTCCGCCCTCCCCGACTATAGGGAATAACAACCCTGCAGCAGACAGCGGCACAGACCGTTTAGACAGAACTTAGCTGTTATATAGTTTCATGTCTAGCATGTTAAATGTAGTACAGCAGGTGGTAGTTGTTTTCACTATCCTTGTGAGTTGTGCAAATTTAGAACCGACATGTTTTCCTGGGTGCAAGAACACAGAATCCTGGTCATTCTGTTTTCCTAATAGTAAACCGTACTATGGGCCCAACGTTCAGAGAGGCACCTGTATACTATGCCCCACGCAGCTACAGAAACAGCCAGTACTAAAGAATTCCTCCCAACCAACCTCAACATGCCTCCCTAACAAGCGCCGTGTAGCCATTCGGGGGTTCTCGTTTGGGATACTGTCAGTTCAGAAACTACGACCACCACAGCAGTCGAAGATATATGACCTTTCTCTCGTTCAATGTGGAATCACAGATTTGGAACAGGGTGTTTTGGCAGAGTTTCCTGTAT
Source organism: Branchiostoma floridae (assembly GCF_000003815.2). Lineage (NCBI taxonomy): Eukaryota > Metazoa > Chordata > Leptocardii > Amphioxiformes > Branchiostomatidae > Branchiostoma > Branchiostoma floridae. The sequence continues at coordinate 6,935,925 of NC_049996.1, forward strand.
TGAAAGACCTGCAGCTCGACTTCAACAACGTAACTCATGTCAAGCAAACCTGGTTTTACGGTTTGAAGTATCCCTGGCTGTTCCGGACCCTGTCATTGTCACACAACAATATCAGTGATATGGATTCGAAATGCTTCCAAAATCTCACTTCCCTTGGCACATTACTACTGGACAATAACTCTTTGCAAAGTATCCACCCATCTTGGTTTCATAATCTGAAATGGTTAGGCCATCTTTCTTTGAAATCAAATTTTATTGAAATCATCCCTCCACAGGCATTTAAGTCACTGGCACGGCTGTCACACCTGGATTTGAGCAGGAATGTGTTGACATGTTTGTCAAGGGAAACTGTAGAGGGGCTACACAGACTTGACACACTGTCACTGGGTGGGAATAGGTTGTTTGCTCTCGATGATTCTGTCCATTTGGTACTTATGAACTGGTGGTTGGAATATCACCATGGTCTGTTTCAGGGCCATCGCGTTGCAGTAAGGGTTAACGAAGTGCTTTTCTGCATCACTGAAGTGGTCCAACTGAGGCAATTTTATCATGTCCAGATGCAACATGACACCCGCACACAGGCAGCTCGGCCAAGTGTGGAACCACTCAGTCAATGCATTTCTCTAAACCTGGGGCTTATAGGAACAAACCAAAGTAAGTACAGCCTGCCACTGATCGTTATATCAGTCAACACAGAATCAGACATACATGCTAAAAACATCACCCATTTGTGCAAACATGCTTGGGAAAATGTCTCCCTTGTAAAGGTAGCGTTGCGGGGAGACATTACTCTGCAGATCGTTCCCATGGGTATAGACAGGTCCTGCAACCCCCAAATTGTTGCAATAGTTCTATCAGATGCCATCTCCAATGAAAACATGACCAAGCTGTATGCTGATAGACTCAGTAATAATGTCAGGGCCTTTGGTCATGAAGAAATGATGAATGTAACATGTTTGGTCAACACTTGGGCGGAGACCTACCAACACGTCTTCACCACACCCTTGTCCAGCACTCTTGATGGCACTATGTGTGCAGAAAAGACCCAATCCACAAGGACCGTGTCCAGCGCTCCTGATGGCACCGTGTGTCCGAGAGAGGGGATGACTCTGACCACAAGAGAACCTAAGATCAAGACAACAAAGTTGACCCTGAATCAGACGAATCCCAGCACAAATGGAACTGTGAAGGAGAAATCCACACGTGTAGCGATCATCACAGTAGTTGTAATAGGGGTAGTACTGGTAGCGCTGTTTGTGATGTATGTTGTCAGAAGGCGTTCACGGGGCGACCAAGCACCGGCTGCCGGCTTCCTAGCAGGAGTCCATGGCACTACACCGGGTAGGACTACACAGCAGTCTTCATCTTCAGGTGATGATCCACAGTACAGTGTAATTCCTGACGAGTACTACAACCAGCGAAACACTGGGACTTCTAGTGATTATAGTCAGATTCCTGACGAGTACTACAACTACTACAACACAAGACCAGGGGCGCAACATCCTTACTGGGAGATACCAGATGAGTACTACAACTACTACAACACAAGACCATGGGCACAGCACCCTTACTGGGAGATACCAGATGAGTACTACAACGACTATTCTGTAAGGTTTAACATCACTACAGCTGAGGTGGTCCTTCCTTCATCAACCAGGCTGGGCGGCAAACATCCAACCTACGATACAGCCCCTCAAGTCTGGAGAGACCCACAGAATTACCAGATACCTGCCCGTGGTCGTAATACAAACATCCGAACACATGTAATGCCTCAAAATGGCAACAGTCTCGGCCGATATATGGGTTTGATTGGTAACTACAGATATAACAGGAGACGCCTATCATACCCTCTGACACTTCGTGTGCCGGAAGAGTATGAGAACTACTCTACAGGCTTTAATGCCAATAGCCCTGCAGCTGAGGTGGTCCTCCCTTCATCAACCAGGCTGGGTGGTAAACATCCATCCTACGATACAGCCCCTCAAGTCTGGAGAGACCCACAGAATTACCAGATACCCGCACGTGGTCGTAATACAAACATCCGACCACATGTAATGCCTAAAAAAGGCAACAGTCTCCACCGATATATGGGTTTGATTGGTAACTACAAATACAAGAAGAGACGCCTATCATACCCTCTGACACTTCGTGTGCCGGAAGAGTATGAGAACTACTCTACAGGCTTTAATGCCTCTATCACTACATCTGAGGTGGTCCTTTCTTCATCAACCAGACTGGGCGGCAAACATCCATCCTACGATACAGCCCCTCAAGTCTGGAGAGACCCACAGAATTACCAGATACCCGCACGTGGTCGTAATACAAACATCAGAGCACAAGGAATGCCTGTAGCAGGCAGTAGTAGTGGCCCCCGGTATATGAGTTTAATCAGTGACTATAGCAAAACAACGAGAGCTGCAAAGTTCAGAATGCAGACAATGCCTCTCTACAACCCCCTTGCCCAGCACAGTAGACACCAGCGTAACGCAAAGTACCAGGCTTCACTTAAAGCTGAACCCACCGTCATTACCATTTCTCAAGGTCACAAGAGGGATAGCAACGGTCAAGTTCACAGGTCGAAAACTCTAGGGATTAAAGTATCAAAGTTAATGCAGGATGAGTCCACAAACAAGACAAGTCATCGCCGCCAGAGCGTTTAGGTATGATCACAGGTCATCTCAGGTCATACCTTCCTGACACAGCTCTGTTTAACCTCAACCTCAATTCTCCCTTAGTGACTGCCTAACCCCATAAGCAGTACACATCTGGTACCAAACGGCTACCTTAGCACTGGCTAAAGGTTACTGCCCCATACATTAGTGCATGTTGAGGAAACAAAATTGAGAAGTTTTAAATTTTGTCCCTTTACCATGCTGTACGAGTACTACCGAGGACTTTTTGGTCAATAAGCAATTAAGTTGTTTTTTTTACATAAGTGGTTTAAGTGATTTTCATTCAAACTTAGTTCCCTCCTTAATTACTGAAGATGTTGGCTGCATTTTTTGAAAACTATCTTATCCGTACAACCAACAATACCTCTCATACATAGACAAGCGTTTGGCTTGCAAATTCTGCTTTTATTTTGATTACAAATTATAGAAAGTGCTACTATCATTGGCTGTAAAATCAAAATAGACCGACAGGCTTTACTAATTTGTACCTAGGAAATATGGAAGGGTTTGGATTGGTCTCTTGCTGAAGACAATTTGTCTAATGACGTTAAGCGTAGGAGAAAGTGCAATATTATTGCTGGAATGGGATCTAATAATTGCAGTTTCCTAAAGTAAAAATCTGTGCCTTACATACACTTATGACTGTCAAAAATAAACTGACTGTACAACAAACCTGAAATTTAAAACTGGACCTTCAGAAAACAAAATCCCCTTAACATGTAAGCACGCCTTCAAATGGTCCGTTACAAATTTGATGCTGTGACGGCTGTGAAATTTGAAAAAAGACTCTGTTTGTCTTGTACCCAGGAAATATGCTGTAGATGGACGTAGAATTGGTCGACTCTCTTATAATGGATGTGAAAACAAAATAGACATTGTTAATCTTGCACCCAGGAAATATGGATGGATGTAAAATTAGTCTCTTAAAAATGGATGTGAAAAATAATCTTGCACCCAGGAAGGATGTGGATTGGTCTCTTGCTGAAGACAAGTTGTCTAATGACGTTAAGCGTTGGAGAAAGTGCAATATTATTGCAGGAATGGCATTCTATAATTGTAGTTTCGTAAAGTAAAAAATCAGTGGCTTTACTGAGTCAAGAAGACTAATGTGATACAGACTGTATGTACTGAGTAGAATTGTACTGCAATCTTGATCCAATTGTAATTCAAAATTGCCTGTATCTTTATAGAATTACATGCATGTAAAATGATATTTTTTCCGGTCAAAATTGCAAAATCATCATTACAAAATGCAAATTACAAAATGCTCATAATTACTAAAATGAAAAAGAAAATTTACATCATATATTATTAACATTTAATGTATAACTTTTTTGGAAATTCTATCTCTTATTATATTTTTAAAAGTGTTGAAATTGTTTTGGACTGACTATAGATCATCACAAAATGACAAATACCTCTGCCCCTGAGGCGTTGCCAAAATAAGATAGAATACAGAAATTACAATAATTTAGTTCATTTTCTATTGGATGGGTCAATTGACCGGCATTTCTTATTAAAAAAAATTAAAACCTTTGGTAATATCTTTAATACTGTTTCCCTTAACTAAATTTATATGACCGTTTACAAAATTCCTGGCCAAATTACCAATTTGAAAGATAAACCCACACCAGAGTGTTCAAGCCTTCGATTCTCCAGGCCTTTTACTTGTGAACTACTGTGATTGTACGGTGATGTGTGTGGCTAATAAAGTACAAAATATAGAAATTAGCAATATGTTTTTGTTGTTTTTCCACTGTAGTTGTAGATACAGTTGTCAGAAAATGTACATTGCCCATAGAGATAAGAACTAATTTGGAGTCCTATACCAGGTTTACCCCTGCCTGATTCTATGAAGATAAGATATTCATGCCAATTTTTCATTCAGTAGAATCTTAAAATTCATTTTTATATACCTTTATCCTGTAGTAACCATGCAATAACAAATCAATAAAACTGTGAAGAAAAAAACAGTGCTAATTCAATATTAATTAGTATTAATTGATACACTATAATTATCCCATTACTACGAGCAAAGGGCAGGACAAAAGTTAGGGGTTCTAATCTTCTCAGAGCATGCAAGGTAGTCACTACAGTACAGTATTGGAAGGGGTAGCCCATCCACCTTCTTCCATTACTTTTAGCTACTACAACCAAAGTTAGCCTGATTAAATCTCGCTTATAGCAGCCCGCCAAACATCTGCCAGCCCCCGCGGGGAGGGGCCAGTTACAGCCCTGGACAGCGGAGTTTGTGTTACACAGACTAAACCAAATAAAGTCAGGTACCCATTTTAAACCTGGGTGCAGTAAGAAAAGTCCTGTAAAGTATCTTCCTTGAGGACACAAGTTAGGTAGCATGGCAGGATTCAAACCCATGATGTCTAGAAAGGAATTATACCAGATATCAAACACAAGACCTCTTGATCTTATGTCCACTAAACGTGGTGTTTCACTGCACTCGGGGTACCAGTGTGGCACTGTGCATGGGGTTTGTTCATTGCGGCACTGTTGTGTTATTTTCCATGATTTTTCATAAATTACACAATTAGATACATCAAAGAATGACTTGGAAGACACAAAATCATATATACACAAACGTAAGAAAATTCATTCATCTCTGAAATTCAATGAGTAATCTTTCGAAACCACAGTGTTGCACCAGTGCCCCAAGTGCAGTGAGATACCAGCTTGACCTAGCCACTCAGCTACTATCCACTAACTAGCCACTCAGGTTGTGAGTTCGATCCCCGGCCGATTCATACCACAGACTTTAAAAATAGTACATGCTGTTTACTCAGCACTAATGAGGAAGAGTATGGGAGTTAAACGCACATCACTACCAGCTGACTAAGCCTCCAGCTGTAATAGCCTGCACAAATGTGTGGCCCATGGGCTATAGAAATGGAGATGGGCACCACCCTTAAGTTAAGCATCTGTTACAGATGTACGGGTAGCTTGAACTTTTTGTAAAAGTCTTTATTCCTTCCCAAATTCCACTATTGGAAACTTAAACAGAAATTTAAATGTTTTCAGCTTAATACTTTTAAATGTCTTCATATTGCATAGAATTTATTTGAATCTGGACAGATGCAATGTATATACACAAATTATATACAATGTATATGCATCAAAGACACACAGCACATACAATGTAGTAATACATATATGGTGCACACATACAATGTAGAATACATAAAATATATGATGCACACATAATACTAGTGTCCTTCTGTCAGAACCTCATTTAAACTTGAATCTGATTTTTCATATCTTTCTGTGTTGTTAATTGCTTTGGACCTACTCATGCCACCTTTTATCATTACCAACCAACTACTAATCATAGAACATTCATTTAAAAGAAAAAAAAGAAAACCCCATTGAAAGGGTTAAATGTATGCTTGGATACCAAGAAGGACTGAAAATTTGAAGTGAGTTCCGTTTGTTTGTGTTTAACGTAAGTATATCTTCATCACAGACCCTTGGAATTCCAATTAGAAATGTTATTAATAATATCAAGATACATATTTTTACTCACAATTTTTCAGACAGATTGAACTGTATGTTCTGTACTTTCCCCACATTTTTTCTTGCATTTTTCTTCACCTACCTTCTTCAGAATTTCTTAAAACAACTAAAAAGTACCAAAATGCTGTGCAATTTTATTTTGTTTGATGTCTCATAATTTAATATGTACTTGTTTGAAATGTAAGAAATTCCATAGGCACATATATTATGTATATTTTGTATAACATAGTATCACAATATATTCACAAAACTTACAAATAAATTATGCCTTGTGACTATAATTCCTTCACGCATACTATCCGTTATGCCTTTTAAAATCAAGAAAAATTATTTCTTAAAGCAGACTAATAAGGGGATAGAGAGTGGATCAAAGAAAATATATGTCATGGAATAAATAACTGTTACAGTATCTTTCTGCTAATATGTGATTTAGCTTTTCACGTGAACTGCATTGTTGTATCCATTGTTGGAACAATTGAAAAACACACTGTAAGAAGTACATTTTGTATACATATGCATGTATCTTCAGGCAAATGCAATTCAAAACACATATTTCCACCACCATCATTTCCAATTTAAAGATACAATTTAAAGTCAAAGTACCGTTACTAGTGAGAATAATTGGTCACTACATGTATCTAGTGGCACTTTAGATAATTATTCCCATTGAACTAAACAGTCAGAATCTTGTCAATAGCAAAAAACTCTCTGCTGTGATTATTTTCTTCATGTTTGTCGCTTTTGACAGGTTTGACTGTAAATCTACCAACAAAAACACTAACAAAAATCCATCTGCCTCAAAGACATAGCAAACAAATAGACATTGATCATTCAATGACAAAAAATTCACAAAATATACATGTCAGACTCTTCAATATTTTCTTCATGTTTAATCATCTTCAGTGGTCATATTTTTTACGACAGTATATCTAACAAGTCTTCAAACAATAATACTAAAATGCCTTGGCCCCAAAGGCACAACAAAAAAAAATTGACAATAATTCAATATTAAAGATGAATATTTCTTCATGTAGGCTATAGACAGGTTTGACTGTAACGCTAGTTTACCTTTATCTGTAGGGTTACCTATATCCATTGTACTCACAAATAGGGTATTTAGGGATATCAAGCAGATGAACGGTGCTTTCAAACTACAATAGTTAGAAAATACTCTAATTTGAAACCACCGTCACTGTGAAACCCTAAAAACTCTTCTTAGTATAACGGATATAGGTTACCCCACAGATAAAGGTGAACTTGCACTATATGTAACAAGAACAACAACAACAACAAAATTGCCTCTGCCCAAAAGGCAAAAGACTGCCCCCCCCCCAAAAAAAAACAACTTATCTCCCAATCTCTGTACTATCCTACTACTTCCTGTGAGTCTAGATTATTAGTCACATAAAACTCGTGTAGAATTGTTGTGAGCGCTCCGAGTGCGTCGGCGTAGGTTTCTGCATCCTGCATGAGCGCCTTTTCCGCCAGCGGCGTGCCCTTGTACTCGTCTCCCGCCGCTGATGTCATCTTTGTTCGAAAGTCTTCGTAGAATGGAACTGCTTTCATGGCAAGCTGTTCAAGAGAAAATGAGCAGAAGTTGTCATTTTTCTTCTTTCACTCAAAGGGCCATTTTGAGGTTACAGGTGCATTGGAAAGGCCTAAAATTCTGTTTTTTCTTGAATTTAGTATGCACCCGGATAGAAATACTGTAAATGCAGAAAGTTCGCGGTGGCCACTTCACCGTGAACTTAAAACAACCGCGAACATTGTTTAATCATGGCAGTAAGAGACAACAGTGTATGGTGCTACCACTAACTTAAAACCTCCACAAAAAGTCCTTTTTCCCGCTATCTCAAAATTAAATCTCCGCGAACTTAAATGCATTTATAGTATGCACTCCCAATGCAAGACTTTGCAGCCCTTCTCCACCAATCTTGAAACAGATAAATTGAAATTTAATTACTTATCTTACAAAACACACTTTGTGTCATTCACCACAATAGGCAACAAAAGGTCTTCTGATTATCTAATACTAGTATTCATTGATATCAATCTATTGGAAAATAACACTCCCTTATGGAGAGGATGGAAATTCAATGCCCTTTAGAGCAGCTGGGGCAAATTATCACATGGAGGACCTAGCAGATTTCTGGGGTGTAACAGAGAACAAGTTCATATAATATCATACTCACAGCAACCACACCTCGAACTACAAAACCATGGTATTTCTTCAACGTCTTCTCATATGCATTACCTGTAAAAACAACATTCAAACTATTAGTTACTTATAATGTAGTTACTATGTAGTTACTATATTAGTTACATGATATGTCAGGGTTTGAAATACACATACTTAACTTGCAATTTGCATGTAATTTTTGAGATTTGCACATAAAAATATTCTGAACTTGCAATCTTGCATGTTGAAAAGACTTGGCCTATAGTAAAAATACTTATGCCACAGTGCCTTTGTTTATCTGACGGGGATCGTCACCGGTCGTCAGTAGGTGTTAGAAATAATCAAATTTGGCTTTCTGCAAACTTCCATGCTGATTGTGTGGATATCTTTCCAAAATTTCAAGTTCTGTCTATATATTCATGCACCGATTTCTGTCTGCCAAAAGTGACGGGCAAGATTTTGAGTCTTTAGCAGCAAAATTCCGCCAAAGGACGGAATGATGGATGCTGGCTAGAACATTGCAGTATAGACTAGTTGTATTTTGCATGTAAATTTTTCAAATTGCACGTAAAAATTTTGCCAACTTGCAATTTTGCATGTAGCAAAAAAAAAGGATTTCGATCCCTGTATGTAGTTATATTTTGGACAGGCATCTCAAACACACAGTGTCAGCCACTACAACAATACCTGCATTTCAAAGAGGTAATGAAAACTTAGTCATCATGAACCTTTAAAATATCACTTCTTGAGTTTACTTACCTACAGCTACTGTTAGGTCCCTCTCTCCCTGTACAATCTCTATAAATACTTCTCTCGTAAACTGTAGACCCCTGAAGAAACAAGAATGATGCGGTTGTAAATCAGCAACAGGAAATCCTTTTGATTGAAACTATATCAGGTACCATGTATGTGAGTTTGCATTTCAAACTGTTACAATTACTACAGTAAAACAAGAGGCTGTCTTAAGGTATCTCGGTTGGCTAAATTGGCATTTTGACCTTCCACTGTTTTCTTATTAATGAATTAAGAAAGAATAGAGCCGTAACGAATGTTGATAGATGGGCATTAAAGAATTCTAAATCTGATTTTTTGGGGGCCAAATTGATGACGTCATCATTTTTATTGGCTCTGATATTATTTTTTTCTATGACAAAATACAGCACTTTGGTACATACCACTGTAATGAAACTTCGTTTTTTGTTGCATAATGATGAAAGCTACAAACGTAGTGTTGCGCAAACTGATATCTACTAACGATCTGTAGTTATTAAGAATTAAATTTTTTTAATTAGATAAAAAAAAGCATTTTCTAATTACTAATGCTTAGACACCCCTGAGTATCATAAGTCCAAATCAAAGAGTATGTATATCACATTTCCAAACCAAGGCCTGGCTTTCAGGAACGAAAAGTATGAAATAAAAGACACCAAACTACATAAAAAATAAAGAGAATGCAGTTGTGGGCATTATCTGTGTGTATTTTTACATAATTTCTATTTTTTTGTTTCCACACACAGCCTGGTCAGGCCCTGGTTTGGAAATGTGTCGTTAGCCTATTAAATTTTCGGCACAGAACAGCCATCACAAAGCTCCGCATTAGTTCACATAGACTCCGCATTGAAAAAGGCCGACATAACCACATTCCTCTGGAAGAAAGAATCTGCCCATACTGTAACTTGAATAAGATAGAGGATGAGTGTCACTTGATTGTTGACTGTACCTTATACAACAACGAAAGAAACGTCCTTTTTGAAAATATACAACATATGTTCCCAAATGTCCGATACTTGAATACCACGGAAAAATTCATATTTCTCATGCAATTAGATAAACCATATATTATTGATTCCATTTGTCCTTATGTTTATAACTGTTTTAAGAAGCGAGAAGAAGTTGAACTTGTACATACTTGAATGTATTAGCATATGTAGAGATAATAAGATACCTTTTTTGTCAAAATTGTACCTTATCACTAGCGCTACGACCTGTACTTAGCTTGTTTGAGCACAAATGTACAATAAAGGTCATTCATTCATTCATTTATTAAAAGAGTATTGTACCTTTTTAACCACATGATAGCATCAGTGGCAGAGTTCTTGACCTGAGTGGAGTTAGAAGCCATCTCCTGTTTCACAATGTCCTGTAATGTGCAGTACACTACTGGGTTGGTGGAGTACTTCTGTGTTAGTTTCTGTAGGTGGGATAAAAAAAAAAGATTGCAGCGTGCAAAATACCCACTTGCACACTTGCACATTGCAACCACTTTTTGCTTGGTGCAACTTACTTCTAAACTCAGGTTGCACAGGGTGCAACTTAGATTTTGAGCCTCAGAACTCGATTTTGTTGTCAATTTACTTGGAAGAAATAAATGGACCGAGGCAGCTCCGTTTCATATCAGCCAAACTTGTCAGTAATTGCCAAATATGATCATTAGTAAAAAGGTTTCAGAAATTAGTGAATTGTAGATGGTGTGACTTAAAATTCAGTTGTGCAACCTAGTTTTTGCCCCAGGTTGCGCACTGTGCAACCTGGCTCATAAAATTATTTTGTACGCTGGATTGTATAGTTCATTCCTAATGAAATAGACATATGCATCATTACAATGAGTAACATATTGTGCACAAGCTGATGGTACCCTGATAAAACTCTGCCATACTTACTAAAAGTTGCAAGTATTGGTATAGTTTTGCTACTGAAGAACATACAGAATTTAGAGAAAAACATAATTATTCAAATCATAGTTTTCCAGGTCCTGGAAGTAATTGGTTTATTCATTATTCAATAATACATGAATCAAATTGAGTAAAAACTGAATTCTGCCAAGATTCATCGTCTATAATCAACTTCTACAGTTACTGCATGTAAATCTACGCAATGAATATGTAAAAATAACGTTTACTTGTTAAGGTAACAGAAAACGGTATTTTCCAACCCTTATAAACCTCACCCTGATGTTTCCTTGTACGTCCATCTTGACAGGTGCCATGGCTGGTCCTCCTACATGGTCTGAAACATTATCAATCACACATTGGAAAATACAGTAACTGTTAGTATTGATATACATGTAGTACCTTTCAAATACATAAACAACATGGTTTATTCCTTATGACTGAGGTTCTTGCCTGACCCAGGAAAACATACATTTCATTGCAAAATGTGCCAAAAGTTAAGAAAGTTAGTGTCTTAAAACATAACACACACACACACACACTCACTAAAAAGGTAAGAAAAAAAAAATTACAACAACAGCAAATTCAAGATTCTGAATCCAGTATTCAGTAATACATGGTGCATTTTAATGATTCTACGGTAGCCCATAGTCACCAACCTGTAATAAACCAAAATACCACCCTGTCTAGAACAGTGATATCGACCATTGTTGTGGCTCGGGTATGACTTAAAATGTTAAAGTTATATCCAGGAAGCAAACAATTCAAAACTGTTTGGAATATCACTGCAAATAAATTGCCTATTGTTCAGGTAAAACCACCACCGATCATATAACCTCAAACGAAAAAACAGTCAATCACATATATTCCAAGATTACAATCAGAAATGATTAATCATAAAATCATAGCTAATGTATAAGCAATATACAGAGCATTAGTACCAACCAAAGAAAGGTAGCATGTCGTTGCAGGCATCTAGGAATGGTCCGGTGGGGATGTCACCATTGACTGTCAGTCGGACATCTGTAAAACTGAGATAACAGACAGAAGCAAAACTTTTAACAGTGTCACATAATACTTGCTGTGATTTGACTCAACTGCTTCTTTTTCCCTTTGACTAATCACTTGAAATTTCTTTGCTTGTAAAATCAAGTGTATGTTATAAACGTATGTCTTACTTGATTTGATCAAAATGTATGTCAGGTAAAAGACATACTATCTGGTTGACTGTAAAAGAAAACTCCAATATCCTGTGTATGTAGAATATTTGGATTCCACTTGTCAAGAAGCAACCTGAACTTGCATGTAGCCTTCATAACTGCTTATCAACTGCAATTCGCTCTTGCATCATCCAATTTTATACTAGATAATCTGTATAATCTGCATGGGGCCACAGCACCCTTGTTCATTCTTTAAACAAGAATGCCAATAAAAGCATGATTGAAATGGCTACGATTGTTTCTTACAGTCTTACTGGAGATGAACATAAGACAAAACAAGCTTGGAAAAGAAGGGACTGGATGTTTAGTCCTGAGTGTGGTTCTAGCAGCTCATTAGTTTTGGGTCTCCAGTAGATGTCATCCATAAAATTAAGTCAATGTGACCTAAATAATACAACTGCATGCACCTGGTGTCCTGTGCTATATAATAATAACTTACTGGTAGTGTTTAACAGATATGAATCAGAACTACATGCCTATTTGTATCATGAAATTCAGGCGGACAGTTAGATACAGTAACTGTAAGTAGCGATTCTTTATAGTACAAAAACCTAAATGAAGGAAATGCTTTTTAAACAACACAAGCTGAACTTGGATAGAGAAGACAGAATTTAGAAAACAGATTGCGATAAAATCAATGAAGACAGCCTTTAGTATAAGCCATGTTAGAAAGACAAGCAGTTTAGTTTGCATTAACTTAAGGTAAAAAGCTGGCTATTATCTAGTTATTTAGAGGATTTAAAAAAGGACAAAATACTGATCATGATATAGTTAAAAAAGATCATCATGATCAGAACCAAAGGAGTTCAAAAAGGAGAAAATGCCAGAAATTGTCTTCATCAAACTAAAAATGAGCAAGCAAAATTCAATTGGCACAAATAATTTTTATTACTTATTTGAATCATGCTGAAATCACACTATACAACAAAATAAATTTATATCATCCACTCAAAAAGCATTTAGATCCAAATTATTTGAATAGAATTCATTGATAATCACACTTTTATGAAATATTGGTATGGCACTTTATGCTTTCTGGTTTGCATCATTAGAAAATAGAAAAAATGCTTTACAGTTGCTGTGAACAATGATAAACAATAGGGGCAGACTATCATTATATCTGACAACATAATACCATGTAGCAATTCTGGCAAATACTGATACAAAAAATCAAAGGCTGTCATACAATCTATATTCCTTTGTATAATGTAGTGCCGGTAGGATTGAAACACATATGGCAACGGACAAAGCCAACTTCATAGACAGGCATAAACCTTCACTCTATTTAGTATTTGGCTGGGCTTCATGCCCATCTGGATATATTCTTGAAATATTTGAACTGTAATTTCCAAGACAAAAATTGGACTCACCCATTTGGATATACTTTAGGTACTCAAACTAGCTTTCTATAAATACTACCTATTCCCTATCAATTAATCAATCAATACAAGAAATCCACTGTCATATTTTGGAAACTTTAGTGTGTATGTACAATACTAGATGCTGCATTTATGTACCTGTAATCATGTTACATGTACTAGATGATCGTGTGGATCCCCCCCTTTCTGTCTTTCTGTACAGTAAGCCCTAAGCTAACCCTAGTTTCCCTAACATAGGGCATCCCTTAGAAGTAAATATTACTTCATCCCCATAATTTCGTGTAAACATAAACATCACATAAAAAGAATAAGATTGTTACATTTTTTGTGGGGTGGTGTGTTCAGATAGTACATTATGGTACTAGACTAAGTATAGAATACTGGACAGGTAATTTGAATTTTTTCAGAGATGGAACTACAAGTACAACAACTACAAAATGTTGTACTCTGTAGATCTAAACAATTTCCTGTTATTTTCCTTATCATGCTACATGCACCCATATATTCTGGCAAGAAGGGCCTATTATTACCCTGTGGCAGGTAGAATACAGACTACCAAATTCTGGAAGGTAGCAAACTAGTAATTGTCCCAGGGTTATGTAATACGAAAATGTTGAATGTGTAATAATACTGTATGAAAGAAGCAAAATAACATCAGTTGCTTTCATGCCACATCCACCACCACCGATTTGACCAAAGAAAAGAAAGACATTATTACAAAATAAACTACACAATTCAGGATTAGGACTGTAACAGAATAAGACATTTCAGACACATATTGGGGCGGGTACCAGTACAGTGTACCAATACCGTCCTGGACCTGAAAAAATCAGTGAACTGGATGTTGGACCAAAATTGGCCAATATGACCATTGTTTTGGTAGTCCCTTCTATAATTCTTCCCATTGAGACAACCATTAAGAATCCTGTCTATAGTGACCACCTGTCCACATAGACCAGATTTTATTGGTCCCCTGACTGGTCTTCTTGGTCAAGTTGGAATGTATCAAAAATGCCTGTTAGAAAGCCATTGAGTTGTTTAATTCATTTTGTATTAATGCAAGCAATCCCCAACCTTAAACTATTATCTAAAGAAGAGAGAAAGGTTTCTACACTACCTATGATCTACTGCTGTAAAGAAAGTCTTGATTTTTCTCTCTTCATCATCGTCATCATCTTTTTCCACATTGCTGGCAGGACTGGTGGTTTCTATGGTAGATGGGCGTGGCAGGTTGCTAGGGACATCCGTAACCATGGGCGAGGTCGGCGCACTGGCGGAGAGTCTTTCGTTGTCCGGCGGCGCTCTTCTGGTGGAGGCAAAGTCTTCGAGGTTTTTGTAGGTTGTAGTGGGGCCCTTAGGAATGGACACAGGTGTAGGGGAATGTCTGCAAAGAGATTTGAAGAATGGTTTGCAAAACTATTACATTCAGTTTCATTGGTGGAAAATTTGTAATATTCTGTAGTGAAAAACACTTCTCTCATTTTTCCATATAATTCTTTGAATTTTGATATAATTATAATTATCAAGTTCCAAGTTCCACTTTGATCTTTCTCTAGAAGAAAAGTACAGACTGTAACCACATGTCAGTGAAACCCTATTCTACATATTACATTCATCACATACACACACACACACACACACACACACACGCACACACATACACACACACATTATCAAACACAATACCTAGCAAAAATTTTGACCTTACAGAGTCAATTCAACTTCTATCAGACTCTGTCAATTTGCATGATTTTGAGACTGAAAGTGAAACACAAAAAAAAGATTATCATATTATACAAATACTATCCCCTGGTATTATCACCAGCAAAGAAACAGATATTGTCGCCATTTGCAAGTGATCCTAAGCAGTACTTCATAAAGTGCATCATATTTGTAACAAAAAAAGTATAAGCTTACCTATGTTCTGATACAGAAGTTGATCTGTTGTATGGTCTCTGCAAAAGAAAGTGGTAAAATAAGTAATTTTACTACAGTAACTACATTGGATGGCAAAATAATAATGCTTTGTACACCAACAAGTGCTTTTACCTAGTATAATGTTTCAGTGACCATCTGTCACCTTCCTCAGGGCAGTACTTTACACTGCAGCTAGGTGTCACTGCTGCACTGTGAAGAGTGCAGTTCCAAACCTAACTCAGTTTATATCCTCCCTCATCACAGTTAATGACTGCAACTAATTTTCTGATCCATACTGAGACCTTAATTTAACAAGTGCATCTGTTGTCCTCTCGGTCAGTAACTTCAGCCCCATTCTCTAGTCTATTGCACAATCTATTACACACTGTCACCAAAACGTCTGGTGCTAGGTTGTATACAAAGAATCTTTTAATCCATTGATTTAAGGTTCTTGATGAAACTATACTAGTAATTCAGAAGGGTACCTGTACAGTAATTTCATGTACAGGTATCTAGAGAATCAGGTCCCAGTCCAGACCTGAACTTTATTTTTATGAAAACTTGTGAATGAGCGATACTCAAAATAATGGTCCAATATTCCACAAACTAAATGTAGGAACCAGTATGTATTTGGCTGAGTATCTGACTACCACTGGCATTTTGAAATCCTGCCCATGGTCTTGAGTTTGCAGTGAAGCAGCCACTGCAAAAACTGCAAAGATAAAACCACTGCAAAAGTTTCTGCATTTACAGTACCTCTCTATTGTTATGTTAGATAGATATAATGGCTTCAACTTACTTTTGCCAGCATAGCTGACTTCCGTCATACTTTCTCATAAACATTAAACCACCACAAAAGTTCCTGCATTTAAAGCACTCTCTTTTGTTTAGCTAAATAAAAAAACTTTATATAATATCATTAACAGGGTTGTAGCCAGCCTGAAATTATTTTCCGTCCCCTTGATTTTGAATCCTATCAAGCGCCCATGGCGCAATGTTCCTAGGGGGTTCTGGGGGCATGCTCCCCCAAAATTTTTGAAATCCAGACTCTGAAATGCTATTTCTTGCATTTTGAGGTGTAAATTTTGCTGGTAGACTAAGCTGTTCAACAGCATCTGTTTAGGTGAAAAATTACACAAGGGAGTGTTTGTTTTTATGTCTTATCATATGGATGTTTGTGTGTCACAGAGGACAGAATGGGCAAAATTGGCTACAACCCTAGACATGAACTTACTTTTGCATGTCTGGTGGGGGTGGGTGGTAGAGCAGAGTTCATGGAAGTGTTTGGGATCTGTGGGGTGAAGCTGTTGTCTGCCAGCTTCATACACTCGTTCATCGTCCGGATAAACGTGTCGCATGTTGCCGACAGCAGCGAAGACGACTCATGCAGCATCTGTGGGAAAAAAACGTGGTTATTTATCAAGACATTTCATACACAACAAAATTCACTGGTTCTTGGCAACTTTCAAGAATATTGCCTATCACATGGCACAGAATACTGGGTGTTTGTGCACCTTGGTGCATCCAAAATTGGAGCTGTGCACCCAATTTTTTTCTGTGGGTGCACAAGTTTCTTGGGTAGCAGAAGTGAACACAGCAGCAAATTACAACCCAGTGCCCTCATCCAAAATTTGGACAAGAATTGAATATTCCAGGCATTAGAGATGCCCAAGTTCACAGGTGGAATAGCAGAGAAGCAACTGTATATAGTGTATACTCTAGGGGTAGGTACCAGTACAGAAAATTCAGGTCCAGTTCATGTCCAGAGGATTAGGTCCAGGTTCGGACCTGAACGTGATACTAGTATGGTATGTGAGAACTTGTGAATGAACGATACTCAAAACAATGATCCTTTCGCTACAAAGAGATCTGTTTTGTGGAGTATTCCACTCCCACTGGCAATTAAAATCTTACAAGTGCCTTTGTACTATGGACCTCAAGCGGTAATTGTAAATGCCTGTCAGTGATCATATAATCAGTTTGTGTTCATTTTCCAATAGGTCCAACATCCGGTGCACCAAATTTTTCTGGTCCGTCTTTTCTGGACTGGTCCAATAAGAAAAAAACAGTTTGTACAGGTACACCGTACCGGTACCCACCCCCTAGTGTATAATAAATGTAGGAGCAAACTATCCACGCAGATGGTTAGGCTACAAGCAGGGCAGTCATTAGTCTAAGAGTTTTTCCTGACCTCTTGGTCCACTTGATCAGGATCAGTTGCAGCAGTTTTAATGTTGGAGACCTGCTGCAGTAGTAAGTCACAGTACAGTCTTAATTCTGACATCTTCCCCTTAAGGGTCTCCTTGGATTCCTCCAACCCTGGAGAAAACAAGAGCAAGAAATTTCAATCAGTTGGTGTGTAAAGTGTGTATTATTGCTGAGTGTGTATTATCACTGAGTGTGTATCATCGCTGAGTGTGTATTATATGACATATGTAATGTATCTTGACTTGCTGTGACCTGTACCTAGCTTGGTTGGGCAAAACTGTACAATAAAGGTTTTCATTCATTATCGCTGAGTGTGTATTATTGCTGAATGTGTATCATCACTGATTAGAATGTGTATTATTACTGAGAGTGTACTATCACTGAGCGTACAAAAAAATATCATAGCTAAAGTATATTATAGCTGAGTGTGTATTATTACTGAATGTGTATTATCACTTAGTCAGTTAGTGTGTATTATCTGTGAGTGTGTATTACCACAGAGTGTGTATTAGTATTACTTACTGACTGTTAATCATTACAAGGTGAGAGTAACGATGGAAGAACTTCCTAAAGCTTTACGCACCACTGGGTACAGAAGAGGATTGAGTAAGTGAGCGAGAGTAAGATGTACCTTGTTCCTTCCTGTTCCTGCTGTCAGCCAGACAGGCCTTGGCGGTCCCCAGTGCGACGACCCAGGTCTGGCGCTCAGCAGGCGTGGCCGCCTTCACATAGAAGTGCTGCTCGTGTGGGATGATCAGGTCAAACCTGGTCTGGTCTGTCGGGTGGACTGGAGAGATAGAGAGGACATAGAGAAATACTTGGCACCAGTGTTCTAGCCAGCATCTGTCCTTCTGTTTTCTGACAGAATTTTGCTACTAGGGATGGACAAAAATTTTGCCCATTCTGTCCTCCAAGATGGACAAAAATCAGCATGTAATGATATTAAAACAATACCATTGAACAAGCAGAGTCAGTCTACAAGCAAAATTTGCCCTCAAAATGCAGGTAACATCATTTCAGAGGGTCTAGATTTTAAAATTTTCCTGGGAGAGCATGCCCTTCTGCACTTGACAGATTCAAAATCCAGGGAACGGAAAAAAAAAATTCAGGCTGCTTGGCACATCAAATGAACTTATAAGATGTTGTGTTGGGGCTAAAGTGTGCCACTATAAACCTGGTCCATGCCAAAGGGTCCCACATCTGGTCTTGTATTCGCTACATCTTCCCTAGAGCCACTAGCTCAATCATTTTGCTGGCTATCCGTGGACCTAGCCTGAGTACCATCCTCCGTAGTTAGCAAGCAAAAGTATGTAGTGAGCCAGCGGTCACTACAGAGGATGGTACTCAGGCTACCGTGGACCGTGGTTAGCCTACAAGAAGATTGAGTCTGGTTAGCCTACTTAAAGTAAAACCTTCTCTCACCTGCAATTTCACAGACAGACATCTTCAGAGCTCCCTTGCTCCCCTGGTGCACTTCCTCCTGTGACTTGTAGTACGCCAGAACTCCATTGTCTAGCACAAACCAGCGGGGCTGCCAGCCTGTCAGACAGAAAGGTGTAATATAGTAGTAAGTCACTGTCAAGGATTGGGCACGAAATCATTGTTGTTCCTTTGTGGTGCCAACTGCATATCAACCCTCAACACTAGTATCTATTTATAATGGGGTGAATGGGAAATGATTGGGTTTTCAGATTTCTATGCAATTCCCCAAATTATGCTATTGGCTGTAATGCAATTAGTTGGAGTCTTCTTTTTTTTTTATTCTCCTGTCGATTCGACAGATGAGCAGGCAGACAGGCATTTATCTGTTTGCCTGACCTATACATGACTTTTTATGCACACTAAGCCTCACTGTATGCAACGTACGTAAGTATGTAAGTAAGTACAGAACTGTATGCAACGTGTACGACGGCTCCAGCAGATGCAGCTTTGTTGTTCGGAGTATCCATCTCCTAGGAGGACTTCCGACCAAGATGTAAGGGGGTTCCTCCTACCCCCAACTAGTGTGTCATGGCGGGTGCGTCATGCCCAAACATGCCCCTAAGGCCTGTTTTCTGTACAACTTACAAGGCTTGTGTACTCTACATTGAATGAACCTGCATATGCAGATGGTATTTCTCATTAAATAAAATGTAAATAATAAAATGTTCACGGTGAGTTTATTTTTGCCATATAATTCATCATAAAATCAAGACCCATGAATATCTGTAATTGAATTGACATGCACTGTGTATCAACCGCGAAATTAAAACTCTCTACTGCTAATATGAAGTTACGACGAAGATAAATGAATTCACAGTATCACTGAATCAGTGCAGCTATAAATTTGGGGTCAACGTCCTGCAGGGTCATAAACCACGCAAAAGGTCACGTCATGACACACGTTTCCTCATTTTCACTAAATAGATAAAATCCAGTTCTTGTCTACGCTTAAAGTGTTTCTTTGTCAGTCCCTATAGTTCCTTGAAAGTAATGCTTTTCCGGAACGAAGGCATTAAGCACCAGGGTAACGTTTCAAACGTGCTAAGCAAATAAACCGAGCCGGTCACGTCAAAACCTGCCACGTATACCGGCTACTTACATGTGCAACAACATTTCGCAAAGCAAAGGAACTACAATAAAATATTTGGTATAAAATAAAGCAACTCAACAAATGGAAAGTGTTAAGTAATATTCTGCAAGAATATGAGATGTTGATGAAGAATAAAACGTCCAGATTGAAATTTCGTGTAAAACCCGGAAGTAAACACTGATTGCGTTATGTCCATTCTGAATGACCTGGTCACCCGACCAAAAACACGTTCTACCGAAAAACTCAGACAAGTGAGACCCTCGCAATCAATCTTGACAACGCACAAAACACTAAAGTACCGCCAGACACCCTTTAAAAATTTCATATCCTTTCTTACCGCTCAAATAGTTGGTCCATTTCCAAAGAACTCCTTCCATTTGTGGTCGATCCGACATCTTTTTTTATTTTCCTTGCAGCCTCGTTTTCGGGTTACGCGAGTCCTGATTGGTCAGATTTTGGGCGTGACGTATTTCAACTGAAGTCGCTAACTGCGCAGCCGCAAGAACTTTTCTTCAAATTCAAGCAGATGTTGGGCGGCAAGACGGGATAGTTTCCTGACGGTGTTTGGTTGTTGTTAAGAAAAAATGCGATGGTCTTAATAGTAGAATGGTCAAATAGTAAAAATGCTTGATAGATCTAATACATAACATTACATAGATACACAGAAATAATCCATTGTACAGATGTCTGGTTAGATGTTTCTCACTGTTTCTACAAAACTCTCGGAAGACCTGACATGGCCATAAACATTCTTCTGATCAGCTATATACTAGTACATCTATGCTCATAAATCTGTTTTGATATCCTTACAAGAACAGCAAGCATTTGAAGATCAAGTCTCGTGGATCAAAAGCGCCACCTAGCATACCCTATTAGAACTGTACAAAGAGTCCTTGCGTGCTGGTGCTGTCCTTTTGAAAACTTTGGACAGGAAAACATTTTATGGTTATGATATTCGAGTTTGTCAAATTTTTCCCCTTTTTGTCAACACAGCGTATGAGTGTGTCCCTCTTCCGGACGTTTCTGTGTTCAAACCCCGCCATACAACGGAAAACACACTTATTGATTGACAACATGAGAAGCTATGTTCAAGAACCCTTCAACTTTCTCAGCACAAAAGGGCGTCACCCTCCTGCACCCACTCGGACATACCACCCATGGTGGTACGGCACGGTTCCTGTGTACTTGTTGTCATTTCACGTCAGTTTTCTGGCAGTGAGTAGGCAAACCTGTCAGTCTAATTATAATAAGCGACGTGAGTGAAATAAGCTATCTACATCCAACATGTTGCGCTCTGTGTTCGTTGTCGTCCTTCTATTATCACAAGGTAAGCTTTTGATTTTCTTTTTCCAGAAGTCTTTCTATAGTTGCTAAGCAGTGACGTACCACAATAGATTTTTATTCTCACACATAGATTTTTTCTTTGTCTCAGAATAAGCAACAACGTTAGCATATAGTTGATAATGTATAACCAAATAATATTTTAGCGTGGTATCCAAACTTATTATAGCTGCTGAGTTTTCTTCGTTCACTTTTCTTAGAGTATCAGCATCTTTAATAAAAAGCAGGGTGAGTATTACCATCTTGATCAAAACTATGAAACAATAGGTTAAGCACGTTACTATCATTTCACTAAGCCACGATATCTCTATTGCCATACTATTTAGTAAAGCGAACAACAAAGGTTATATATAGAAATATAACTCTACGAATAAAACGCTAACGAATCAATGTTACTAAACAAAAGTTACATTTCTTCTAAGGGTTGAACAACCGATTGTTTCATAATGAAGATTTAGATCGACATTTAGAAAATTTACTCGGTAAAAGTTCTTGTTGCTACTCCCAAGAATCCAATGACTAATCTTTAAAACATGGTTAGACGATAAATCAGCACTTTCATATCGATCGAAGGTTGTTAATAGGAATTCCTGAACACTTAATAAGCTTTCCGGGTATGATTCACACGCCAAGTGGCCGTCAGTAAAATAGAAGCGTTTGAAATTCCATGACTTGGTTATGGTTATAATTAAAAGCGAGCAAAATGACGATAAAGCAATAGCATCACCATGTAGAAAGTGTTGAAAAATGACTTTGATTTATTCACGTTGCATTTTGAAAAGGACTTTCTAAAGTATGCCATAGGCGGGCGAATTGGTGCGAATCGCCACTTGACATTTGTACGGTTTAGCGGCACGGTCGATATTTGGCAATGCTTTATAAAAGTAGTGTATTATGTTCTAGTATAGTGGTACATAGATTATACTTAACACTTAGCCATTTAGCTTGCCATTCCTTGCGCTTGATGTGTGTGTGTGGGTGGGGGGGGGGGGGTATGGGTGTTCGTAATTAGTTATGAAATTATCAAAATGAAAAGGGAGAAAGATTGAGAAACTTCAAAGCTTCCGCTATCGTTTTCTAGTCGTTTTGTACAGGTGTACCGTATACCTGGGTGGGTGAGTTTAAAGACTCAGGTGTTCCAACTTTAAACGTTGTAAAGTGAGAAGGGCTTAAAAGACAGGCGGACGTTTCATGTTAACAAGTACCAAACAACAGACAATGTAGGTCACCACTTAACAAACTTCACACAAAGTCCGTCCACTCTTCAGCATCCGTGGGTCGTCTTCGAGTGTCTTGGGTGATGCCTTCTTTTCTTTAGAACCTTTGCGGCTACACTTAAGGAAGCAGGTGCTGTACACCTGTAGTTACTTAAAGACCACAAACTGACCTGTTCTTGAGTAAAGGTGTGTCCAAGTATTTACTAGTTAACAGAGTCAGACAAAAACGGGCACAAAACAGAATCGGGCTTATGAGCAAACATGTGTAATTTAAAGGGCAAAAATGTGGACGTCTTTTGGTTTCTATCTGCACCTCCAGCTAACAGCATATCTACAGACATGTAAAATGTGTATAAAATTTATAATGTCAGCGTTTGGAAATACGATCAAGTAACTGACTTGATACATAGAACGTGTATAGCCTGGGTACCAGCCTTTGTAGTAACTGCTAGCTAAATCTTTTTCACTTGCTAACGTGTATCATTATATAGAAGACACATAGCATCACAGTCATGGGAACAACTACAACTACCTATATTGGCCATTTTCTTCTAGCCTATACCAGACTGACTACGCTATCTATCAAAGCGATCTACCAGGGGAGTTTTGCTAACAGAGGAGTTGGAGGCTAACTATCTTCCGAAAAGCTGACAAAAGGGTTGGTTATCTGGAAGTAAATGGCATTGTCTGATAATGTCTTACGATTCGTTTCTTTTATTTTTTCCAGTAAACTGTAATGGAGGCGAAACAACAACAGCTAATGGTGTACAAGCTGGGCCTGTACCAGAGCTTTACGGGGGACCAACGCCGGTAGGTGAGGCAGAAATGGAGGCAGAGCCCGAGGGAACATCAGAACCGGAAGCAGAGCCCGAGGGAACATCAGAACCAGAGGCAGAGCCCGAGGGAACATCGGAACCGGAAACAGAGCCCGAGGGAACATCGGAACCGGAAGCAGAGCCTGAGGGAACAACAGAACCAGAGGCAGAGCCCGAGGGAATATCGGAACCAGAAGCAGAGCCCGAGGGAACGTCAGAAGCAGAGCCCGAGGGAACATCGGAACCGGAAACAGAGCCCGAGGGAACATCGGAACCTGAAGCAGAGCCCGAGGGAACATCAGAACCAGGAGCAGAACCAGAGGGAACGTCAGAACCAGAAGCAGAGCCCGAGGGAACTTCAGAACCAGAAGCAGAGCCCGAGGGAACATCAGAACCAGAAGCAGAGCCCGAGGGAACTTCAGAACCAGGAGCAGAACCAGAGGGAACGTCAGAACCAGAAGCAGAGCCCGAGGGAACATCGGAACCAGAAGCAGAGCCCGAGGGAACATCGGAACCAGAAGCAGAACCCGAGGGAACATCGGAACCCGAGGCAGAACCCGAGGTAACGTCAGAACCAGAGGCAGAGCCTGAGGGTGAGACGGAATCCGAGGCAGAGCCCGAGGGGGAGTCGGAACCAGAGGCAGAGCCCGAGGGGGAGTCGGAACCCGAGGCAGAGCCCGAGGGGGAGTCGGAACCCGAGGCAGAGCCCGAGGGGGAGTCGGAACCAGAGGCAGAGCCCGAGGGGGAGTCGGAACCAGAGGCAGAGCCCGAGGGGGAGTCAGAACCAGAAACAGAGCCCGAGAGCACGTCAGAACCAGAATCAGGAGTGAATCCTGAAGACCAAACCTCGGACATAGGAACAACAAAAGTGCCTGATCAGCGGAACACCAAACCAGGGGGTTCGACTCCAGGTATGTGAAATCGTATGTGGATACATATATATAGACTTTATTTGTCTGCAGTTGTATTTTACATTGGCCTTTTTCTGGAAGTTTGTTGATAATCTATTGCCTCTGTTTCTATGCTTCAGACGAGCCAGAGAAACTGCTGGGATTCCAGCTAAGCCTGAACAAGACCTTCAACGAAAACTTGGAAGATCCGGAAACAACGGAGTACAGGGATTTGGAAACACAGTTCATCGCCACAGTAAGTCTTATTTTAGAATGTAGGAAAGAAGTCAATAGATAGATCATTCGAAAACAAATGTGACTAATCTTCCTTGTGTGTGTTACCATTATTTACTTTTGTTGGATTCTAATGCTGCTCTTGTGATTTCTTTTACTTGCCCCATAGTTCACAACCATCTATGAAGGATTTGCTGGATTTAAGGGGATCAAAATCATTGGATTCAGGTAAGCCATTGCTACAATAGTTAACAAAGTCTGTTACCTTCCCTGCACTTCGAATTCACATTACCGCATGCGCACCAGTAACGAACCGTGATGAGGGGTGATAGTAACTTAGTCACGTTTGGGACCGAATTCTTTACACTGCAGTAGCGACACCTAGCTGCGGTGTGAAGTATTGCATGTCAGTATTGCATTGAGGAAGGTGACAGACACTCATCGATATGTCAGCTTGTAAAACATTTGGCTTGGTTGTGTAGAAATACGCTTTATGATCCAATAATTTACCAATCTGATTAAACTTGTCACGGATCACTTCATAATCACACAAGCTGTTTTTGGATGGGCAGAATCCATTATTAGCCTGGGTACCATTCGTATTCTACCGGGCTCCTTGCACTCTAGGAGTGCAAGGAGCCCGGTAGAATACGGAGGGTACCCAGGCTATCCATTATATGCCGTATCGAAAAATGATGCTTTTTCTCTGCGATTTCGGTCATGTACAATGAATCTACATTAGTAACAACATCTTTCCCTGCAGTGCAGGAAGCGTTATTGTGGACTACGTAGTCATTTTTGCTGCCGACGAAGCACCCTCGGATGACGTCATCACCAGCAGTGTACAAGAAACGGTGAGTTCTCTGCTGAGTAACGGAACGAGTGGAGATGACGTCAGCAATCTGGGGGTTACCATGGAAACAGTGGGGACGCTGAGGCGGATGCAACTGTCCCAAGAAGGTATGTGCGCGTCTCTATCTCTTTTATAACCGTTATTTATAAACTGTATATACATCGTTGAGCCTGTATGTTAGACCTTTTCATATCTGTATTATAGTCTTTTTCTAGAGCTACGTTTTATAACAGTTTTGGGGGAATAACCCATTCTGAACATCTGAAACTTGCAGCTGTTCTTATGATCCTATCATTGAACGGTACCACAAATCAATGAGGTTAAAAACTTTTTTCAATATCCTTGCACAAATAAAGCAGGAGAATTTTCACTCGAGGAAGTAGGAGCAAGCTAATGCATTGTATCCATTTACCAGCTCTGCAGGGTCTGAGTGGCAGCGCCCTCTGTAGCCTCTCGTGTGGAACTGCAGCGTCCTGTACGTTGCGTGACGTGTACGGTACGCTAGTGGCGGAATGCAGGTGTGACGACGGCTACTGTCACAACGGCGGCACGTGTGCGTTCATACAAGGAACGGGACCGGTCTGTCGGTACAAATCTTTAACATATAATTACGTACAGTAGTGCTTGACGCCTATACTACATACATAGAAGCCAAAGATGAAACACAAACTATAATGTGAACGTACCCTGTGATAAATGTGACTTTACCAAGATTTAATGAAATTACCAAAATGTACGTTTCTAATATCTATCTCTGTGTGCTACTTTCGTATTATGCTTAACATATGTGAGCTTGCGTCCTTCCTTACTCCCCAGTTTCTTGACATAGCCATTGAATAATGTTCAGTGAAAAAGCATGGAAACAAAACAACACTTTAGAAACGAAATAACTGCATGCGATCCGTGTTACGTTAAATTTCTATACTGGGAAAGCCAACTTCAAAACAAATTGCCAAGGCAATACACAGTTGATGCAACTACATAAATTCCTCTGCGACTGCAATGCTGCTGGGACAGGGGGTGACTGGTGC
>NC_049996.1:6964130-6967504 GCF_000003815.2 Branchiostoma floridae
TAGCCCCCGAGGCGTCGCCAAAAATTTGAAACATATGCTACCCTCCCCCCAGGTGCGGAGCGGACCCTAGCGGGTTCTACAGCGGCGCCAGGTGTGAGTTGTACGCGCCACGTGCTCTGGTCATCCTGACAGCGGCCGGGGTGGGAGGGCTGCTGTTCGTACTGGTGTCCGTCCTGTCTGTCTGTCTGTGCGTCAGGAACAGGCTCAACCGACTGGACAAGTGAGTCTATATACACTGTTGTACATTTTACACTGTTTTTGTATTCCGTACACCGATGAGGTGAGGTGAGATATCTAAATCCATTGAAATACATGAAATGCAATACTATGCAATGTATCCTCACAGAAGTAAGTGTCGTGCAAAAATCATAAATCATATCATATCTATTGCATGTTTTCTCAACATTTATAACGATTCATAATTTGGTATCGATTTCTCCGTTTTTGTAGGGAGAAAGGGTTCCATCACCAGGACATGACAGAAACCTTCTCCAGTCTTCAGAACGGGCACGGGTCGGGCTCTCCCCCGGACTGCGGCTGGACCAAAGACCCGCCTAAAATATCGTCCGACCAGGTCTGTTATATACGTTATATAGTTATTACGATCTTTTATAGTTCTTTATCACAGTCACTCAAGCTGTAGTCCAGACATAACAATTAAAATTAAGCTTCACGTAGCTCATAACAAGTCTCTATATTTGGAAAGTTGACTAATCTTAAAGAAAACTTTTGTAATTAACAAACTGACTAAACGTATTTGTGCCGGCCAACTGCTTGCAAATTCTGTTCTATGACCTAAAGAGTCTGAAAATAAACTGTTGACACTTATATCTTTTGCAGGAGTTCAAGCTTCCGAGGCCATCGGTGACCACCAACTTCGACTAGAAACCATGGGAACTGGACTTTTAACTAGCTATAGGGCCTGCAGAATCTGTTCGGCAGTTAAGGCAGTTTTCCAGAGGACCAGAGTAGAGTGATCATAGCCGAATAACGCAGTGCTAATCAAGTGACAGAAACTTCTCTTATCTACGGAGATCAAACTTGGAATACGTAAAATTACTGTTCGTACATGAATCTCTACATTATTTAACTAACTAGAAGCTTCTAGTATCATGTAGTGTACTGTCAAAGGAAGAGGCTAAGCATTCTCATGTATACAGTAGTTATAATATAACGTTGTGAGTTGAAAGAATACATAATAGCATGTCAATATTAGTAAATAGAAAATGCTGTATGTTTTGCACAAATAAACCAATAGACCAAACTACTTTCACGCCTTGTCCTACTAGTAAATGATCCTATAACTGGCACAAAAGAAAAGGGAATATGTAAAAGTTACAACACTACAATAGTTATCTCAGTATTGCAAGCAAGCTTCCTGCATGAGTATCTTCAGTGTTTGTTTACTTGCCAGGCTTGTTCTCGGGTAAAAGACAATTTCAAATCTCGGCGCTCCGTGACTTAATTAGAGGTCAGAGAGCAGGGTCAAACTTTGTACAAATAACACAAAGTAGTACACAAGTAAGTCCAACTACATGCAAAACAAATTCAGAGACGGTTCGGATTATGAATGAAAACAGTATCTGTCAACAAAGGCAGATCAATGCTCTTCCATAAGAAAGCTATACTTGTCAAAGTCAATAGCAGGTTCAAACGTTTCAAGCCCCAAAATAAGTTGACCAATAGTGGCATTTGACCCATTTTGGTCCTTCCACTGTAAAAACATGTTAAAGCATTGTTGGCGCACGTTAAGAATGTTATCATGACGGATTCTGACGACGTCAATGTTAGCTAACCCGAGTTGGATGGCTAAAGACTCCCACACATCCAAAACTTTTCCAGCCAGCCTATTTAAGTCCTGCTCAGTAACAAGTCTCACGGCAACATGGCATGGTGGTGATAGCTGTTGGCTCTGAACACTGCGCGAAGCAGAGGCCCCACTGGGAACGTCCGGGACAGCGGCTGCTTTTCGGTGTATGCCTTTGAAAATACACAAAATAGGATGTCGTTAATTTGTAATCCAATGGTCATTTTTTTGTACAAAATCTTTTAAATCTTTATTCATTATATACCACTTTGCAGACTTGAAACAACAAAGTCTGAATTATGATGGTATTTACATGTACATACGTACACACAATACTGGAGAATTGCTTGAAAACTTAGATGGCTGTGTGGTTTTAAAAAAGTCCATATTTATCAATAATCATACATACTAATTATTATAAATGTATTAATCGAATTAGAATATCACCAGACAACAGTATAAATTTGTATCTGTTTTGAAGTAAATGATAAGTTTTAAATGTAATGGCATTGCAATTGAATTTGAAGGGCGCATAAAGGACGACATACATACTTGGTTTTCCATAAAGTGATTCCGTAGCCTGTGGTGTAGATGAAGACTGTGGTAACTTTGGTTCGGTATCACCATGTTCGTAGTTAGCTTGCCTCACATTGCCTATAGTGTCGGACCCGTTAATCTGTACATATCCTTGCCGAATAGTTTCAGACGAATTCCTTGAAGTTCTCATGCACCACCAAAACAGAACTACGCATGTAATTGTTTGCATTATCATAGTACTCACAGCTATAATCAGCATTAGATACCCCCATTTAAGTCTGCACCAATAATCTGTGATATCAGGAACATCTTTGATATCTTTCGACGAGTTGTGACAATGAACTCCTTCCCATACTTTTGGTTTAAGTTTCACTTGTTCTTGTAACCACTTAATATTACATGTACAGTTAAACAATCCATCACTACAGTCACATATATCACTGTCCAACCAGATACCACCACAGTCACAATTCAACGGGTTACCCATTAGACTCACTGCCGTAAGTTGTTTTGTTATTTTCCCAAACAATTTTGGAGAAATAATTGTTAGTTCATTGTTTCCCAAGTCCACCTCAGTAAGGTTCCTAAACTCATCCAACGTCCCATTTATCTGGCGAATTTTATTAGACGACAAGACCAATCCCTCTAGTCGAGTGAAATTATACAAGTCACTTAGGTTCAGTAAAGGTAGGTTGTAGTTGGTAAGTGTCAGGTTTGAAGAATCAGTCGGTAGCCCCTCAGGTAGAATCGTCGAATTATGGCCGTCACAGATTACCGAATGGTATGTACAACTGCAGTTCTTGGGACAGTCAGAAGAGGGCGACGGGCCAGATTCAGCGACGACCAGCAAGACAAGGTAAAAGAGCACGCCTGCTATTAACGATGTAGCTGCCTTGATTGAGAACATGTCTGCAAAAGAGAATATTTCATTTATAATGACAGAAAACTGTCGGTTGATACGTGAACATTGATTTCCATTTAGATATCTGATGCGTATGAATTACGTAGTCTTTATACCCCGTCACATGTT